>NC_134872.1:65036204-65336204 GCF_049852395.1 Peromyscus maniculatus bairdii | reverse complement strand
TTTATTAATTATGGATGCCATTATTATATTTCATTCATGCACACATGGACACAATCTACTGCTATCTTCAGTCCTCTGTTACCACATCCTGATTTTTGTTTTGTTTTGTTTTGTTTTGTTTTTCGAGACAGGGTTTCTCTGTGTAGCTTTGTGCCTTTCCTGGAGCTCACTTGGTAGCCCAGGCTGGCCTCGAACTCACAGAGATCCGCCTGGCTCTGCCTCCCGAGTGCTGGGATTAAAGGCGTGCGCCACCAACGCCCGGCTGTGATTTTGTTTTATTTTTATTTTTATCTTCCTTTAATATTTATTGCTACATGTATACTTGCATGTAAATATATATATATACATTCTGATGAGACAATTTAGTGTTGCTTTTATGTATATTTATGGTTGACCATTTGGTGTTAGATAACTAAAATATCTCAGTAGATATTAACTGCTTATAGCTCTAGGCCATAGTGGTATTTGTGCAATTTTTCCCAACGATGTTGGCATGTTAACTAGTGTTGTTACTGTGCATGGCCACCATATTTTTGAAATTTTACAAGTGCAGCTTTCCTAGGTACAAGGTACAATTGCACAGCCAACACCATGGTCCCCTGTTTATTATAATCTTCCTCCTCTTCCTCTTCCTCCTCCTCTTTCTTCCTTCCCCCTCCCCTTCCCCTCCCCTTCCTCTCTCCCCCTCCTCCTCCTCCTCTTCTTCTTTTTCAACCTCTTCGGTGATGCTCTCTGAACCTTAGAGATAACTGTTGTGTTGTAGATATAACAGTGTGGGTGTTCACAATACAGTCAGTTGTTCTTTACATTTTGACTAGTTGTGGCTTTATTTAATGCCTTTTTTTTTGCAACAAAAAATGTTTCTTTGATGACTGATAAGAGTTAGACTTATATTTGGTTATAATAATAAATATAGAATACAGTAGGGACATGGAGCAAGAAAGGCTATATAACACTGAAGATGTTTGAAAAATCCATATAGAGTCTTATTATGCTTTCTTAAAGTTCATATAATATATGCATATATATATATATATATATATATATATATATATATATATATATATATTTGTTTCTAATACTATCAAGCCACTATCTTTTACATGGGTATGCTTGGTTTTCATCTACTAAAAAGAATAAGAGATATATTTTGGCATATTTATATTACTTATTCTTGTTTTTGTTTTTGAGACAGGATCTCACTACGTAGCTCTGGTTGTCCTGGAATTCACTACGCTAGCCTCAAACTGACAGATATCATCCTAACTCTGCCTCCTGAGTTCTGGGATTAAAGGTGTGTGCCACTGTGCTTGGTATACATTTCTATTAAAAAGTTTTAATAGATAAAATTCTTAAAGTACTTAACCTGGACTATTGGTGTAGCTTGGTGAACAGAGTGCTTGCCTAGCTTATACAAGACCCTATGTCTAATCTCCAACATTGCATAAAATAAGCATACTAATGTATGTATGTAATCAAAGTACTCAGGAAGTGGAGGCAGGAGGATCAGTTCAATGTCATTCTTGACACTTTAACACACATGAACACACATACACATACACACACTTAAAATTAAAAGTTTTGGTATAGAAACTTAATAGATTGAGATGGAATTTTAAATACAATACATACACTGAACATTTGAGAGTGGTTTAAAACACTGAAAATTTAACAACTTTCCAAATGATTCATAGCATGGCTCTCCTATTGAAAACAAAACAAAACAGAAGTGCTTTCCCACATTGAAAGTAAAAGTGAAAATAGGTCCCTGGTTGCTGCTTTCCCTGTGCTAGAATTGAGACACAGGTTTAAGGGCATAATATAGACAAGGCCATTTCATTTCAGTGTTGCTAGTAGACAAGGAAGCAAAACAAGAAATTGTTAGACTTGAACAAATGATATTAGAAAATGGAGTTCAGAAGGGTCACAAAAGTGTAACATCCATTCCTAATAGCTTTGAGGTATCCCTACAGTTTAAAATGAGTGAAAAAGGGGGAGAAGGGGATTCAGATCAGTCAATCTGAGATAATATAAGTGAGGAAGAAAAGAATGCATTGTGCAAGATATCTTACTCACCTCTGAAGTTACTGAATATAAAGTTTATGCATTGAAAATCGTCCAACACTTTGTGTTAGAAAGAGCTCAAATGATGCTTTATAAATGATGAAAGCTACACTCATGCATTTTAATTGATAAGAGCTGAAAGATAAAATGATATCTACTTTGCTGACATAGACTGATCAGAGAACAATGGGGTGCTGCATACTGAAAATAAGAAAAAAAAATATCTTCACCTATCTGTAAATCCATGAGACAGATTTTACTGTAGAAAGTTCTTCAGGGAGTGGTTATTGGATAATAGTTTAAAAAAAAAGCAGTAGAGAATTCAGCAAAGAAAATATGAGAGCATAATGAACTCAAGGGACTAAACATAGAACACTTGTCAGCTGCAATGGCCGATGAGAGATGGCCCAAATTGTGATGAGGTTACCAGGCCAAGTCATGTTCCTCATGATCATCCATGAGCCATGCTGAAACAGGAAGTCCTGTTATAGGTCAAAGAATGGATCCCCAGCAGAGTAATCCACAAATCGGGATTCTGAGTGAAAACACCTCCCATAAGGTGTTCATTTTGAGAAATGAAGTTCATTCTTGCAAAGGCATCTGAGCATGGATCATAATACCAAGCATAGCCTTTCTCCTAGTGAGGGTTCTGTACTAACCTTCATTCTCCTCATTTCCTTTTGGCTTCCATTTCAGAGGTACTTTGAAAATGAGATTTCAGAATAAGCCACATATCTAGTTTCTACCTCTCGAGTTTGACTCACAACAGGATGTTGATTACCACCAGAGATATTTGCTATTCTTCTTTCTGTTGTTTATATTCTTGATACAGAATCTAAAGAACTCCTTAAATCGGGTCTAGAACTCATTATATAGTCCCAAATTGGTCTTAAATCTATGGTAATCCCCAGGCATTGACCATCACATCTTCATACTAGTCATGATTGATTCTTTTCATCTTGTGGGTAAAATTGAGGGTTCCAATATGCTCATTACTACATCTTCCTAGGTTTAGGGAGCATTATCCTTTGGTTTACTCTATTTGTGTTTCCTACACATTTGATCATCTTTTCTAGCAATTTTTTTTCACCATTGAGACTGTGATTATTGTAACTCTGTCAATGGTTGTTTTCTTTTTTAATCTCTTTAATTAATTATATTTGTTTTTGTAATTTTGGCCTCCATGTTGTTATTTTTATTTGTTTTAGCAGTGTTGAAGACTAACCCTATATATCTGAGTTATACTCACAGGCCTTCGTTTTTGTTTTGTTTTTTCTTTTTTGAGATTGTATTATTATTGCGATCTCTTTTCACTTTCCTCACTTCAAACCATCACATATACTCCTTGATGTCTTTCAAATTCATAGCCTATTTCATTAATTTCTATTACATGTATATATATTCTTAAATATAATCTGCTCAGTCTGTGTAAGTTTCTCGTATGCATGTTTTAAGGACTGACTATTTGGCATTAGATAACTACTTGATGAGTACTTCCCATGGGAATACTGTTTGTCCTGCTCTTAACATTGTTAGTTGCTTGTAGTTCTTTGTGTGAAGTAGAAACCTCTTGTACTTTTCCATGTCTATTTGGGCATGTCTGTTGGTGTTGCTCTTGTTCAGCTTATGTTTGAGACAGAGTTCAAATAGAGCCCATAACAGCCTTGAGCTAACATGCCCATATCTACATTCTGAATGCTGGGTTGTGTGTGCTTTACACTGTCTAGTTTCAAACATTTGGTTGAACATGCTTATATTTTGATATTTTTTAGTTTCATGACAATATACTATTATAATATATTATTACTCTCTTAGAAACATTGTTTCAATATTTGTGGGATAAAATTTTGATGTAGTTCTCAGCTCTTGCATTCTTGTATGGTGTGGCTTTATATTCTTTTGCTTTTTCAAACTATCATTTGATGGGTACAAAGTCACTGATGATAGACTGGCAGGCAGTTTCCCTATGGCTTATGTATGTTCAGTCTGGAAATCATATTTTCCTCCATGTTTTTACAAGTTTCCACCACTTCTTTTTCCATTCTGATAGGTTTTCATTATTAGCTTAGACTGGCTTTGATCTCACTGAGCATGCAGTGATCTGGTATTGGGGCAGGTTAATATATGGACAATGTTTTCTGCTTTTCATGATGCCTGTATTCTAGATTCCATCATATATAAGTATATATGTGAAAAACATCTATGTGATTGTTCATATCTACAGCAGCAAATTGTTTTGTTGTATCCAACACTCTTTGTTGTGTGACTTACTTTTACATGGCAGTTTGGGGAAATTCTTTTTAATTATGTCTTTCAATGTTTCTCCTCTTTAAGGGACTGCTTTTCTACCTTGCCACATATTTTTTGGTGATTTAAAGCTCTCAATAGTATTCTTTTTACATACTCTAATTTTATTCTCCTTGAGTTTCTGCATGGTAAAGATTTAATGATCCATTCTTGACTTTATAGTGATTCCTTCCTTGACTGTATTGAGTCTATTAAAGTTTCTGTCAAATCTTTTTCCCTATAATAATTTTTCCATTTTCATTTGATTTTAGTTTTATTTCACTTATAATATTTTCCTTGAGATTAACTGTATAATCTCTTCACACCATTACAATCATTAACATAATCATAAATATTTTACGTTCATCATGCAGTTGAAATATTATACTGTGTGTAGTCCTCATGACTTTGGATCTTTCATTGCCCATTTCTTTCTTCCTATCTATCTATCTATCTATCTATCTATCTATCTATCTATCTATCTATCTATCTATCATTGTTAATAGGTGGCCATTTGTGGTTGGCTAGAAACTGAAGTAAATAGCCTTTATCTTGGAAACTGTATATATTTTCTGCTACTAGAACTTAGTGTAGGTGTGAAGTTAGCTTAGCATGGCCTAATGTATGTGTAGGTTCTTGTTCTGTGGTTGGTTTTGCTTGTAGTTGTGACTTATTCTTGAAGGTACGTTGTCTATTTGTGGTGCCCATTGGTCTTTCAGAGAAGTGTCTAAACGTAAAAGTGAAATCTTCCCTTTATCTTCTCCTCATGAAATATTATTTACATTTAATGCCTTGTTCCTTTCCTACCCAGGAGCAAAAGCCTGTTACTTGTTTTTCATTTTTTTTTTTCTACAGGAGGGTAGCTAGAGGAGCTTCATTCTCCATTCTGACTGGACATCACTCATAGGTATGGCTGTAATCATAGTCTCAAAACCGATTTCATTTTAGTTACCCACCACGACTCAGTGTGTGCAAAGGGTACATTACTCCCTTTCCCTAAGACCAGGTAACTTTTCCCTTACATTGCCCAGGTAAAATGGAATATTACTAACACTGGAAACACACATTGTTTCCTTCCATTTATTTATGGTGATATTTTAATTGTACTGAAATGATTTTATTTGTATGTTAATAAATAAAGTTGCCGGGGGGTCAGAGCTAATAGCAAGCCATAGCAGAGCTCGGCATTTGTGGAGCATGCCTTTAATCCCAGCACGTGGTAGGCAGAGCTAGGTAGATCTCTGTGTGGTCAAGGATACAGCCAGCATTGGAGACACATACCTTTAATCTCAATACCATAGAAGACCTGGAGGGCTGTACAACAGACAGTGACGAGGCAGTCATGTGTTTGGTTTTACAACCAATGAGAAGGCAGAACAGAAGGTCTATATAAAGACAAACAGACAGGAAGTAGATCTCTTCGGAGAGGTCTCTTGGCTTAAGAGGCTAGCTGCAGCAGGCGGGTAAGGCTCTTAGCTCTGATCTCTTATCTTTCTTCTTTGCATTGGTTCTGTGTTTCTTATTTAATAAGATGGTTGGTTACATCTACATTTATTGATTAGGTTTTCTGTTTTACCTTAGAGCTGAGGGGAGGCATCTTTCATTTTTTAGTTACTGTACATCACCCACAGACTCTATCTCAATAAAAAACATGTTAGAACTCAGCCTGATCTTTCAAGTGACTACCTAGTGTATGTGTATGAGTGTGGGGGTTTGTGCCTCTGTGTGTGTGTGTGTGTGTGTGTGTGTGTGTGTGTGTGTGTGTGTGTATACATACATACATACATATATATATATATATGTATGTATACACACATATGTATATATGTATACCTTTCAAAGGATTATAGTCTTCTTCAATTGCACGGTCCTGACAGATATTTGTACAACCTGTCAACTAATCACCATCCTTTTCCAGTTTTTCATATGTGCTGGTTACTCCCGACTCCTGTGAATAAGTATATATCTGTTTTCTCCCAATGAAAGTCATATATTGGGGCATTGTATTATTCCATAATTTCAGTTATAATTGACTTTGAAGACACCTTGATATGAGCATAAATTGTAAGATGAAAGTTTCTTTTTAAATTTTGGCTATTATAATTATCATTATTCATTTGTAAATTATTATACATGTGTAAATTCAGGAAGTTTCATGTTGTAGTGCCTCTGCAGAGGCAGGAAGACAACTTTCAGGAATCTATTCTTTCCTTCTACCTTGGGATTTGAAGATGGACCCAAAATAAAATTTGTACAGCAAGATCTTTCACCTGTGGAGCCCTTCTGCCAGCCTAGAAAAGTAGTTTGTTTTTAGCTAACTATATCAGTTAATTACTTTAAATCAGTAATTCATGGTTCCTATTTTTTGAGTCTGGTTACAAATTTTTACAGTGGATTTACTATAAACTCATTATAGGGGAAAATTCAAATGACTGACTCTACCAAAGGCTAGCACAGCTGTAGAGTATAATGGTTGATATTAATTATCGACTACACATAATCTAGTATCAGCAGAGAGATGGGCCTCTGAGCTTGCCTGATTGAGAGATGGTCTTGATTATTTTAGTTGATGTGGGAGAATTCCTATCCTAAAAGTGGGGGACACCATTATCTTGGCTGTAGTTCTGGATTAAATAGAAGGAGAAAGTGCCGGCAGAGAGCATACCTTCAATTATTCTGCTTTCTGGTTGTGGATATGAGACTTCCAATTTCTGTCTCTTTGACATCTCCATGATAATGAACTGTAATCTGGGAGTGTCAACCAAATAAACCTTATTAAGTTGTTTTTAGTCAAGATGCTTTTTATCACAGCAATGTGAAAAAACAAAACAAAACAAAACCGACAAAATAAACCTCAAACAAGAAGGATGAGAAACTCTTTGCATTATTAGTAGAAATTTAGATCACCGTCAATTTAAGAGTCAATTTGGCCACGTCTGATGGAATTAAACACACTTGCAAAATGCGTTGCAGTATTTACATGCCTTGGTATTAACCACAATGAGTCTGAACTTATGACTAAAGCAAAACCTGAACATGAATTTCATAGCTTATTTATTAATAATTTCCAAATTAAGCATTAACCAAGATGCCTGTGTTGTATGTCCAAGCTATGGAACACCTCACTATGAAAAAGCTAACAGACCTTAAGAAGAAAAGGAGTGATTTTAAAGGCATACTGTTAGGAGAAACTGAGCAACATACAAATGATGAATAGAATTCCAGGCACATCGCATTCTGAAGAAGACAAGCTGTAAAATCACCAGTGGCTACCAGGGGTTTGCAGGGTCTACATAACTAACTAGAGAACAGAGAAGCTTTTGAGCAGTTAAACTACTCTACATGACCCGATAAGGGTGTTTAGATGGCATTATGAATTTGTCAAAACCTTAAGAATACCCAAAACAGTTGTTGATGCCACACTTAACCTATGGGTTACAGATTATATTCAAATGTCAATGCTGGCTTTCGAATTAGTCACTGTGCTTCAGTAGATGGAGGGGACCATGTTTGTGGAGAACAGATCTGAGAGCCATTTGTACTTTGTGTCTCAATTTTGGATAAATTTAAAAGGTTTCTAAAAGTGAACCTATCAAAGAAAAAATGAAAGGAGGTTTTTGTTTTGTTTTGTTTTGGTGAAAAGTCATCAGTCTCAGCTGGAACTTGCTATGTTGTGCTGGCCTGGAGATCTGGCTGCCTCTTCCTCTCAAGTTTGGGAATCAAAGGTATGCAGTACCATACCAGACAGTAAACAAGCTGTCAATGCAGACTCCATTCAAGTGTTAACATTGGAGTTATTGGATCAAAGCAGAGATTTTATGCGAATTTTAATTTGCTTATATTCTTAGAGTAAATGACGTGCTGTCCATGCTGTGTGTGTCTCTCCAATATTTATTCTTAGGAGCTGGTATTAGAGGTTGAGATTCTATCCAGGAAGTTACAATACCTTTCTCTTACTTTTCCTCTTTCTTTTCAAAGGCCATCTAACTATCTCTGTATCTATGTAAGCTGATGCAGAATCTTTACAAATGTGTTTCATCATGTGGAAGTTTACCGCATACCACTAAGTGTTTTAAAGCCAAACGACATAGAATCAATATTGTGATCTCATTAGTATTCATTTTTTTCATTAGTAGTAAAAAACCATGATGCATTTATAGTAAATGAAAATATTGAGAGACAGAGAATCAAACAATGTTTCATCAATAATGCAATATCAGAAGGAATAATGATATTGACTGTACATTTGTAAATTTATTGTAACTGCATATATATTTTTCCTAGGTCAAGTGACTTAATTGTTCATTTTTTTTTTCTTTTTCTTTTTTTTCCAGAGCTGAGGACCAAACCCAGGGCCTTGTGCTTACTAGGCAAGTGCTCTACCACTGAGCTAATAAATCATCAGAAAGTTATGTTATAAGCCACAAGACTGATTCACATATAAATACAGTTGTTCTTCAATTTGGTTTTACTATATTTATGTAGTAATGTGTATTATTAGAAGTTTAATACACACGTGTTGATTAAATAAACTTTAGTTAGAATTGGTTTTCTTCATTGCAAATTAAACTGCAATAAATTGTAGTTAAATTCTAATCTAAAATGACTGTAGATTTTACTGTAAGTGACTCTGTCTTCAAGACAAATAGTGTTACTACCAAGAAATTATCAGGTTGTCCCTAATGTATATGAAAATACTTTTTTATTAATTGGTAGTAAAAGTCTGTTGAATTCCTCATCAACAAACTACAGGTATTGCATTATCAGCAAATTGCATGCATTTTGAAAAATAAATTGTATCATAATTTTACTACCTCCTTACTGGTCTCTACTGATTTTTAACATTATTTTGTTATGGGTAATTCTTAGTAGTCTGTGCTATCTTTTAGCATAACTCACCCATTTCTCTTTAGTGATGTACTTTAATAATTTGCATAAAATAGTCCCTTCAATAATTTAAAGACATTTTTTTCCTTTTATTTTATTTTACAATACCATTCAGTTCTACATATCAGCCACGGATTCCCTTGTTCTCCCCCCTCCTGCCCCCAATTTAAAGACATTTAAGAGACTCTAGGAATCATTAAAGTTTAGATTCAAGAATTACCAGTGAATGATTATCTGAGGAAACCAGTACTTCCTGATTTTTAATCTTAGAAGCTATAAAACTCAACTAAATTAAAGCATTTTGGTAACTGAAAATTTTATACATTATCCAGTTGTGAAACTATTTCTAATTCTCCTTGTGTCCATTTGATGAAATACATAATTTCTCAAAAGGTTTATAAAATATCTGATATTCAGTCAGGTTCTTAAATTTATATAGATTATTAATTTTCAAAAATCATGGGCAGGGTCTTTTGAATATCAATGTTCTTGGATCTCGCTATTTTGAAAATACATATAGCTCATGTATGAGCACTCTATTATATTCTAAACAAAAGTGGCCAGGAAAGCATGGAGACATTTAATAAGCACCATGAATATACATTGCAGCTCATCAAAACAAAACAAAATGGATCAGTGTATTTGATTGCTCGTGGCCTCCTGTTTTTTCCCAGAAGTTTTGCAGATCTCCAAAATTATTAAAAATTGTAAAGGAAATTTGTGTATATTCTTAACCTTGATTGTAACTAAAATTTTATATTTTCTACCTTCGTGTGTTATTAATCTATAATGGGAGAGGTTTTCTAGACTCCATCTGTCTAGTACACTTTCTTACTGTGTCATCAACTACAGATCAGTCACATATTGCTAAATAATTTAAATATTGTCAAGTAGTCTCAATGATATCATTTAAAGAGTAGCATTGTAAAGTTAATAGAATTATAAATTTGTATTTTACCCACTTGATGAAGGTAAATACATGCTAGTTGTGCTTTATACTAAGCTGTGTTTTACTTTCAATTTTATAATAAAGATGTTGCACAAATTGCCACTATAATTTCTATTGTGTTGTAGCTCTTTTGTGAGTTTGCTTTCTGCATGTGTGATGCTAGCTATTCATTTTATTCAAAATTTAAAGAATATTCTTTAATTATTATTGGTTTCTGCATACATACATTTAATTTATAAACAAGTAATCTTCTGGTTCTCTTTATGTTTACTCACATGTATATTTATTTAGGTCTGTTCAGTTAGAACTGAGTAATCTGTCCAGGGGCACCTCTCCAGAAACCTGATTCTACCTATCTTAGCAGCCGTTAATTGCCTACATCTCTCTGTGTAGAGGTGGGGACATGTGAGATTTCTCTCATTCATGTTGGCATGTCCACTGGTGTGTCATTGTTCAGTTAGATGACCATATTGTTAATATTTCATGGGGAGAGTCTTGGTGCAATGTAGAGAAGATTGTATCTCACAAAGATGCCCTGATACTCTGACTCTGACAATCCTTCCACCCTCACTTTCCTGATTATCCTTGAGCTGTAGGTTTAGGAGTAGTGCTGTAAACATATCAATGGGGGCTGGACACCCCACAATCAGTTGTTCTTTTCATTATACCAGTTGTGATTCTCTGTGATAGAATCTGTCTAGTTCAAAAAGAAGTTTTACTTGTGGACATACTTTTACTTGTGGGAATAAGAATTATTATTTAGAATGCAATTAGATATAATACTGACTTAGGGAAGTAAAAGTACTAGGTTCTCCTCTAGGGTCCACTGCTTCACAAGCCACAGATGGGGCTAGGTTTATAGCGCCATGCATGAATTTTTTTTCTTATTGAGCAGCCTAATTCATTTTAGACACCTGTTGGTAAACCGCAGGATACAAGTGCCACTATTACCCTTTTAGGATATCTTGCCATCTGGTTATTGCTGTGATCCGTAAACAATACATCTGGGTAGAACTATCATTGATACTTGCCCTTGGCAGTTTGCATAGCTCCTTCCAATGCTGTGAAGACTACTCATCAGTGAGGATGCTCCCAGGCCAGATCCAGCTCAGTTTTCTCAACTCTTCTGTCTGAAGTATGTGGTATCTTCAGCAATAGGGTCTTCAGTTTATTGGAAGAAACCTAGAGCAGTGACAGTAGCCTATATGGTTTTGTGAGTTTCCTACCTTCCCCTGACTGATAACTCAAAATGAGGTTTCCCAAACCTCTTTCGAAGGTTTTTGTTAGATGATCTATAGAATCTGCATGACACATTTCCCCTCTTAAATGGGTAACTCCATTTGCAATTTTAAATAAAGAAAATAATATTATTACCCTGTCTTTTTCTAACATTCTTATTGTTCTTTATCCCTATTTCTTCCCTCTACTTTTCTTTTATATCCTTTTTAAAAACATTTAAGTAATGCATGAGGAGACAAAAGCTTTAAAAATTCTAGTTCTTTAGCATTTTGTTTCTTCCTTTTCTCATGTGGTCTTCATTTACCATGGTCTCCTATTCCTTGTTCTCCCTCTCTGTTCTTGATCAAGTTGGGATCGCCCGCTCCCCCAGGCTCTCTTTCCCTCGACCCTCGCCCTCATTGCTCCCACTCATGACCAGGTTGTTCATGTAGATCTCAGCCATTTCTCCGTCATTGGGTGATCCTCGTGTCTTTCTTGGGGTCCCGTTTTCCAGGTAGCCTCACTGGTGATGTGAGTAGCAGTCCAGTGATCCTTGTTCCACATCTAGTATCCTCCTATGAGTGAGTGCATACCATATTTGTCTTTCTGAGTCTGGGTTACCTCACTCAGGATGATTTTTTCTAGATCCATCCATTTGCCTGCAAACCTCATGATGTCATTGTTTTTCTCTGCTGAGTAGTATTCTATTGTGTATATGTGCCACAATTTATTTATCCATTCTTCAGTTGAAGGGCATCTAGGTTGTTTCCAGGTTTTGGCTATTACAAACAATGCTGATATGAACATAGCTGAGCAAGTGCTCTTGTGGTATGATTGAGCATTTCTTGGGCATATGCCCAGGAGTGGTATAGCTGGATCTTGGGGGAGACTTTTTCCCAATTTTCTAAGAAAGCACCATATTGATTTCCAAAGTGGTTGTACAAGCTTGCATTCCCACCAGCAATGGAGGAAAGTTCCCCTAGCTCCACATCCTCTCCAGCATAAAGTGTCTTCAGTGGTTTTTGATCTTAGCCATTCTGACAGCCGTAAGGTGGTATCTCAGAGTTGTTTTGATTTGCATTTCCCTGATGATTAGGGATGTTGAGCAATTCCTTAAATGTCTTTTAGCCATTTGAATTTCCTCTGTTGAGAACTGAATAGTATTGTAAAATAAAATAAAGGATAAAAAAATAAAAAGATAAAAAAAATCTAGTTCTTCAAAGTAAATTCTTTATCTTCAAAGTAAAATCAAGGTGTTATAGGTGATAGAATATATTAAATACATTGTGAATAACCATTAGTAGGAACATCCACCATTAGTAGTAAATTATAATGTCCCAGGGAGTAGCTGTTATTTTTAAATTTGAAATAATAACACTTATATATGTCAGTATGCTGTAGTATGTCTTTCTTTATGCTGTGAATATGAGTTGCTATGATTAGTAAATAAAGAAGCTGCTCTAGCCTATGGTGAGTCAGGTTATAGTCAGGCAAGAAATCCAAAAGAGTGAGACAGGAAGAAGAAAGGCAGAGGCAGAAAGATGCCAGCTGCTGCCAAAGGAGCAGCAAAATGCCAGCAGACAAGTAATGCCATAGACATATGGCAACTTATAGATGAATAGAAATGAGTTAAGTTAGAAGAGCTAGCTAGCAAGGAGCCTGCCATAGGCCATGCAATTGGTAATTAATATTAAGCCTCTGGATAATTATTTTATAAGTGTCTGAGGGACCAGAAAAACCTTCTGGCTACATCAGTACATAATTAACAAGTAACATTTTCAAGTGATAATGCTCCAAGATAGATAAATCTTGAAATCCAAGATACTGAACATATTTGAGACAACTTTATGAAAAGTGTTGGGATGTGAATTAGGCTTTGGGAGATCTACAGAGTTGAAGAAAAGAAATTGGATTTTGATGACACATGAATGAACATGATGAATAGAATAGAAGTCAAAAGAGGGCAGGGTATTTGGGGATGCAAAAAGTTCCACTAGACAGGAAATTCATGGGAGCATTCTAAAGGGTACAGATTAAAATATAGGGTGGGGCAAAATGGCAATATTCAAATAATTAACTAAAGTGGACATGGTATTAGAAACAATGATCAGAAAATATTTTGAATAGATGAGTTTTCTAAAATGATATTGCTTTGGGGTAATAAAATTACTTATGATGTAAGAATTTATGAATCAATGTATGTTATTGATTGCTTTTTAATTCTTTTTTATTTAAAAGTTTTTTTTTTAATTTTACATACCAACCACAGTTCCCACTCCCTCCCTTCTTCCCACTCATTGCCCACTTTCCTCCCACCCCACCCCCATCTGCTCCTCAGAGAGGGTGAGTCTTCCCATGGGGAGTCAACAAAGTCTGGCATATCAAGCTGAGTCAGCACCGAGCCCCCCCACCCCCTCATATGGAATCTTAGAGAGGTATCCCTCCATAGGGAATGGGCTCCAAAAAGCCAGTTTGTGCGCTAGGGATAAATCCTGGTCCCACTGCCAGTGGCCTGACAAACAACTGTCCCACATTCAGAGGGCCTAGTTTGGTCCCATGCAGGCTCCCCAGCTGTCAGCCCAGAGTCAGTGAGCTCCAACTAGCTTGGCTCATCTGTCTCTGTAGATTTCTCCATTATGAACTTGACCCCTTTGCTCATATAATCCCTCCTCCCTCTCTTCAGCTGGACTCCAGGAGCTCCACCCAATGCATAACTGTGGATCTCTGCATCTGCTTCCATTAGTTACTGGATGAAGGTTCTATGATGACAATCAGGGTAGTCATCAGTCTAATTACAAGGGAAGGCCAGTTCAGGGACTCTCTCCACTACTGCTTGGAGACTTAGCTGGGGTCATCCTTGTAAGTTCTTGGGAATTTCCCTAGCATCAGGTTTCTCCCTAACTCCACAATGGCTCCCTCTATCAAGATAACTCTTTCCTTGCTCTCCCTCTCTGTCCCTTCCCCAACTCAACCATCCCATTCCCTTACGTTCTTTTGGCACCTTCCCTTACCTCCTCTCCCCCATGTTCACAATTTACTCAGGAAATTTTTTTCTTTTCTTTCCTTTTTTCTTTCTTTCTTTCTTTCTTTCTTTTTTTTTTTTTTTTTTTGAGACAGGATTTTTCTGTGTAGCTTTGTGTCTTTCCTAGAACTCACTCTGTAGCCCAGCTGGCCTCTAACTCACAGAGATCCACCTGCCTCTGCCTCCCGAGGTCAGGGATTAAAGGCGTGCGCCACCACCACCTGGCAAGGAAATCTTATCTATTTCCTATTCCTAGGGGAATCCATGCTTGTCTCTCTCAGGGTCCCTTTTGTTATATAGCTTCTCTGGGGTAGTTGAGTGTTGCCTGGTTTACATCTAATATCCACTTATGAGTGAGTACATACTATGTTTGTCTTTCTGGGTCTGGGTTACCTCTCTCAGGATGTTTTTTTTTTTTTCTAGTTCCATTCATTTTGACTACAATTTTTTTCACACCTGAGTAGTATTCAATTGTGTAAATGTACCACATTTTCTTTATCCATTCTGCTTTTGAGGGGCATCTAAGTTGTTTCCAGGTTCTGGCTATTAGGAATAATGCTGCTATGAACATAGTTGAGCAAATGTCCTTGTGGTATCAATTGCCCAACATCCCTAGCCATCAGGGAAATGCAAATCAAAACAAATCTGAGATACCATCTTATACCTTTCAGAATGGCTGAGATCAAAAACACCGATGACACCTATGCTGGAGAGGATGCAGCTTAAGGGAAATACTCCTCTATTGTTGGGGGGAGTGCAAACTTGTACAGCCACTTTGGAAATCAGCACGGTGCTTTCTCAGAAAACTGGGAATCAATCTATCTCATGATCCAGCAATACTACTCTTGGGCATATACTCAAAGGATTGATATTCTTAGAGATATGATTAAGCTATTTATTTTTGAACAGTATTTGATTTTTTGTTTTGAAAATAGAAGGGTAATGGCTAAAGATATGTGGTAGCAATTCACCTGACAGATCAATGTGCCCATAAAAAATGGTAGAATAGCCGTGGGAAACAAGTCCTTAAAAAATATTATATCAAAACATTCTTGGATTTTGTACAAAATTGCTAGAGAGATGTAGTAAGAGGTCAGAGAGAGAAACAAGGGAAATAATCCCAATATTCCATCTTCAACAAGATGGACTATATTAACATATAAGGAAAAATCAAGTATCAAAAGGATAGTTTTAGGAGAAATTACAGCTACTTGACAATATGCTATGCCTGGTGATATTTATCATGAGGAATCTGCTCTGGAAACACCCAAGAGCCAAATGACTGTTAGGCAAAGTCAGGAGGGGAAAATCTGAAAAAAACAGATAGAACCAGGAATAGGACAGGAAAGGCATGGTGCTGAGAGAGAAGCAAGTGTTAGTGATGCTGAATGTGGTAGTGATGCTTTAAACAAAGTTTGCTAAGATAATGCAGCATTCTAGTAACACATTAATCTAATGAGGCCCTCAGGTACAGTTTATAAGCAATTGGTAAATGTTTTTCTTCTAAGAGAGGATTCCTTGATTTATATTCATTACAATGCACTGCAAGGATAGGATGCTCCAGTTATTGTAATAAATTGCCTCCAGAGCACATTGAGCTTCCCATTTAATTAAATAACACCATAATTTATTTCTTTTTATGTTTTAGTATTTTCCCTGGTGGGATATCGCACATCCTAAACATCTAGGGTCAGAATCTATAGTATACCTTTTTAGTTGCATTAACTCTTTTCTGTTTGTTTATTGTACTGAAGGTCTTGGTGTACCTAACATACTCGTAAGCACAAGGAAATTTGACTCATTTATTGATTTCACACAGTATATTTTTATATTAATGTAGAAATGAGGCAAGTTTTCTTGTGTATAAATTATTAACTGAGTATGGAATGCCTCTTTAGTCAATGCTAATATTTGTAGGTCATCATTAGTTATTGACATAGGCCAGTTTTCATAATACATACAAAAATTCTAGAAAGACGAGGTAGGAAGTAAGAACCTGCAGATGGGGAATGTTGCTTTGAATGCTGTCTTCTAGGTGTGAAATAAAATAGATACTGCATTCAGAAACTCACAGCAACTGTGGTTTCCATCATAGGATCTACATAAGATCAAAACAGATAAAATCCTAGCATAGATGGGGTAGATGAACTCCAGGCCTCACCCAATAATGAGGGATTATTGGCAATTAATCATTTCTGTAAAAGAGAGAATTCATTTTTCTTTCTTTTCTTTTTCTTTTCTTTCTTTCCTTCCTCCTTCCCCCATTCCTTTCTTTTTCCTTCCTTTTTATTTTCTTTTGTTTGCATTCAGCCACTGGTAAGATTCCCATGCTACAGGGCATGATACTATACCCATGTACATATAGGCAGCACTGTATGGAATTGTTTAATTATTTTTTTTAAAAAACAAGATAAAAAGAAACCATAAAGATGTGAAAGTTGGAGAGGGATGTCTTGAGGGACTATGAATAAGTTGGAGGGGGTAATAGGGTATATATTACATTGCATATTTGTCTGAAGTTACCATGAATGAAAGACTGAATTCAAAAGAATTTCTATAAAGAAAATGTACTGTCCTAATATATAAAATTTTTAATATATAAATGCAAACACACAAATATAATCATACTTAAAGAGAACAATTATACAACATGTTTTCCTTTCTGCTTTCAGCACTTTTCTTCAATGGTTGATTATATAATAGACTAGTTGATTTGAAAAATAGACATTATTTGTACACCTTAAAAAACTATTTGCTTCTGGAGATATAACAGAGTACACATTAACTTTTGATATTCAGTAGAGATGGATATTATTAAGGGGTATATATATTCAAAGGGCAAGGGTGAGTTAAAAAGGTCTCATAACGACACAGTCAATAAGACAAAATGACAGCCTACAGAATGGGAAAAGATCTTCACCAACCCCACATCTGACAGAGGGCTGATATCCAAACAGCTAGACTTCAAAATACTGAATAATCCAATTAAAAAACAGGCTATAGAGTTTAACAGAGAATTCTCAACAGAAGAAGCTCAAATAGCTGAAAGACATTTAAGGAATTGCTCAACATCCTTAGTCACCAGGGAAATGCAAATCAAAACAACTCTGAGATACCATCTTACACCTGTCAGAATGGCTAAGATCAAAAACACTGAAGACAGCTTATGTTGGAGAGGATGTGGAGCAAGGGGAATATTCCTCCACTGTTGGTGGGAATGCAAACTTGTACAGGCACTCTGGAAATCAGTATGGTGGTTTCTCAGAAAATTGGAAATAAGTCTTCCACAAGACCCAGTTATACCACATTTGGTCATATACCCAAGGAATCTTACCACAAAGACACGTGCTAAACTATGTTCATATCAGTATTATTCATAATAGCAAGAAATTGGAAACAACCTAGATGCCCCTTAACTAAAGAATGGATAAATAAAATGTAGTACATATATACAATGGAGTACTACTCAGCAGTAAAAAAAAACAATGATACCATGAAATTTGCAGGCAAATGGATGGAACTAGAAAATATCATCCTGAGTGAGGTAACCCAGACTCAGAAGGACAAACATAGTATGTACTCACTCATAAGTGGATACTAGATATAAGGGAAGGGATGGCCAGACTGCAACTCACAACTCCAGTGAGGCTAGCTAACAGGGAAAGACCCTAAGAGGGACACATAGATGGTCCAGTGAAGGAGAAGTGGATGAGATCTACATGAGCTGACTGGGAATTGGGGGTTGTCGGAGGGCAAGGAGTGGGGGATGAGAACATAGGGAAATGGGAGGGCCGAGCTAGAACAGGGACAGAGTGGGAGGGCAGGGAGGGAGATATCATGATAGAGGAGGACATCATGGGAATAGGAAGAGGCAGGGTGCTGGGGAGTCTCAGGAATCCACAAGGATGACCCCACCTTGGACTGATGGCAGTGGTCCAGAGGGTACCTGGACTGGTCTACTCTGGTGACCAGTCTAGTGAATACCCTAACTGTCATCATAGAGCCTTTGTCCAGTGACTGATGGAGGCAGATGTGGTGGTATTGTGTTCCCCAAAATACTGTGCACCCTAATAAACTTATCTGGGGTCAGAGAACAGAATAGCCACTAGATACAGAGACTAGAAAATAGTGGCACTCATGCCTTTAATCCTAGCATTCCAGAGGCATAAATCCCTCTGGATCTCTGTGAGTTCAAGGCCACATTGGAAACAGCCAGGCATGGTGACACATGCCTTTAATCCCAGGAAGTGATGGCAGAAAGACGTGAGGACCAGGAACTAGAGCTGGTTAAGCTGTGGAGCAGCACAGTTCATCTGAGATCCATTTGGATGAGGACTCAGAGGCTTCCAGTCTGAGGAAACAGGATCAGCTGAGAAATTGGCGAGACCATTTAAGATTTGTGCCACAGGCAGATGTAGAGATCCATGGCCAGGCACAAGGCTTCGCTCCTGGAATCCAATCGATGAGAGAGAGGAGGAATTCTGCAGGCAAGGGATGTTGAGATCATTTTGGGAAGACGTGCAGAGATGACCGACCACACTAGTGGAAGCCCATGAGCTGTGGACTGGTGGCTGTGGAGCCCCCATGGGACTGGATAAGGAAGATGGTTGTTTGGCTCAAAGTGTTTGGGGCACACCAAGGCGGGGGGTGGGGGTGGGGTTGGGGATCCCCATCTGTCCCTGGTACATGGGCAGGCTTTTAGGATTCCAGTGCCTGCGGTATGACGCCTTGGTGCAGTGGGAAGAGGATTGGACCTGCCTAGGCTCAGTGTGCCAGACTCTGCTGACTCCCCATGGGAGACCTTGATTTGGGGGATGTGGGCATGTGGGGTGGCTTGGGAGGGAGGACTGGGGGTGGGAGGAGGGAGGATCTGTGGGTGGTATGTACAGTGAGTAGAAAATTTCTTAATAAAGAAAAATGGAAAAAAAGGTCTCATAAAAGTTGCTTGAAGTTTTTTGATAGATTGTCTATATGAACTCACTTTCCTCTTCTTAAATTAGCCTGTCTTTTTTTTTTATCCATCTATTGACCACCACCTGTAAGCACTAATCCGAGAGCAAGTTAAATCATTTTAGAGCTCCAGCATGTGTCTTTCTAAATCCTAGTCAATAACAGCATACAAAATGGTGATCACTTGACAGGATATAGAAGGCCCACGCCTGTCACATAACCTGGAAATTGAAACAGAGAACTTGATTTTTGTCAATTGTTGGATGGTTCAAAGTCTCATTTCTCATACATAGTGAAATGGTCTGAAGAACATTCAATGGCAGTCTACCTTACCTTGAAAGAAAACAAGCCCAAGAATTCAGCTAAGTGTTGATGGCTGAAGCGGAAAATGGAGCTCTTGTGTAGGCTTTTATAAAGTCATGCAGTCAGCTACCTCTGAAACCTAAGACTAGCCACAAGTTTGATTTGGTGCTCTGTAGACTCATTTATTCTTTGTTTTTTTTTTTTTGTTTTTTTTGGTTTTTCGAGACAGGGTTTCTCTGTGTAGTTTTTGCGCCTTTCCTGGAGCTCACTTGGTAGCCCAGGCTGGCCTCGAACTCACAGAGATCCGCCTGGCTCTGCCTCCCAAGTGCTGGGATTAAAGGCGTGCGCCACCACCGCCCGGCCTCATTTATTCTTTAATGCAGTCTGATTTGCAGTGATTGTTACTTGCATTGGTCATATGTAATACTGAAGGCCAAGGGTATCTCCTTCAAAAAAGAATTTAATTAGAACAGGACTTCAGGAATGAGCCACTTAAATATCATTATGTTTGTTTGTTGAATGAGAAGAACAAGAATACAAATACGTAAAATAAACCTAATAATGTAGATTCATAAGTGGACCTATTGTCATATATTGAAACTATGAATATAGACGTGCCATTTTTTAGGATTCTATACCATACACATAACTGGGGCAGAAGATGAAGTGTCAAGCATTCTGTGAGAAGTTCGTTTTCATTTTAAAACAATGAAGGATCACAGGAAGAACTGTGTCTTTGAACTCCCCTTCTATTCCTCTGCTTATTTCTTCCTTCTCCAAATGCAAATGTCAAATTCTTCATAAACCAATTAAGAATGATACTTGGTTTGATTATTCTTCATTTTACTGTTAAAAATCTCTCAAGTGCTATTCAAAACTTCATATTATATTGTCAACGAAAGAATCTCAAAACAAGTTAATTCATTACCTACGTTTTCCATGAAGTAGAAACTAAAGAATAGAGAAAGTAGGTAATTTTTCTTTGCGTACACAGATGGTAAGCAGTAGATTCAAGAATGAAAACTGGACAACTTAATGAAGAGTATCTACTGTTAACTAAATATGTGTCTTTTAAATAGCCACAAATTTAGCAATAAAGAAAAATACTTAATATGCCCACTTATAAAACAACAAAATATTTATATATTTAAAAATAAATATAATATTATTTAGAAAACATGCATTTTGTAGCAGAACCTAATATCATTTCCTAACATCTCCTCTTAAAGTGCAGAAAATGTGGAACATTTACACAGTGTCATATTTTCTAGATGTTTAAAAAACAAATGCCATCATGAAATTTACAGGCAAATGGATGGAACAAGAAAAATAAAAAGCATCCTGAGTAAGTTAACCTAGATCCAGAAAGACAAATATGGTATGTGTTTACTTACAAGCAGATATTAGCTGTTATTTAAATGATAAGCAAGCTACAATCTACAGACCAGAGAGGTTAGGTGCAGAAGGGGGCTCTAGGAGAAATGGCATGGACATCCCTGGGAAGCAAAAATAGAATAAATTTTGTGGGTGCACTGATAATGAGTGGACATGAAAGTGGAAAGGATCATGTATGGGGGGTGGGGATAGAGGGAGAGTGCAAGCAGAGACTTTGGAATTGCTTAGCACTGGGGGGATGGTGTAGCAACCCAGTGCAGTGGAAACTTGCTGGGATCTATGAGGATGATCCCAGTGATGACTCCTAGTAATGGAGGATATGGAATATGAATGGGCTATGTTTTCTGGTGAGGCTTCTAGTGTTGGGACTAGGTTGCACTCCCTTGAGTTGTTGGCCAAGGGTGTACCTTGGAGATACCCAATCAACCCAGGTTGATACTAAGACAGGAGGTCATGCTCTGAAAATTGGCAGTAGAGCCCCACTGCAGAGGACATAAACACAGTTCATTGAATGTAGAGAGGTCAACCTGGTGCCCGAATGGAGCTTTCACCCCTACGTTCTAGACTCTTTGGTGCGAGAAGGTACTCTCCAGGTTACAGAAAGAGAAAAGTGAACACCAACCCAGCCACAAAATCCTGGTCAACAATCTGTCCAGCCTATAAGACATGGGGGGCAATGGTGGCACAGAATTTGTAGGAGTGGCCAACCAATATTTGGTTTAACTTGAGGCCCTTGCCAGGAGAGGGAGCCCATGGCCTACCCTGCTTGGATGCCTGGATAGACAGGAACTAGAGACTTGAGAGCCCAGATAATTATGGTAGAACCAAATACAACTGGGAAAAAAAAAAAAAAACAAAGAAATGGTTCCTAATAATATTCTGTTATACTCAGATGAGTGTCTTGTCCAATTGGCAGCAGCAGATAGGAGCAGATGCAGAGATCCACAGACATTATGTCAGAGAAAGTCTAAACTGGAGGTCTCTATCAAGTTCCTCCCACTGGATCTAGGGAACCCCTCAGAACATGGGGAGGAAAGACTGTAGGAATCAAGGGAGTTGGAGGACACCTGGAGAACATGGCCCACTGAATCAACTAAGAAGGGCTCACATGAACTCACGGAGACTGAAGCAGCAAATACGGGGCATACATTGGACTGTACCAGTTCCTCTGAGAATGTGTTAAGGCTGTTAGCTTGGTGTTTTTGTGGGACTCCTAACAGTGGTAGTATTTGACTCGTCTGCTCTTGGGACTCTTTTCTTCATATTGGCTTGGCTTGTCCAGCCTCAATATGATGGCTTTTTCCTTGTCTTGTTGTATCTTGTTTCGTCTCATTTGACTATAGTCTTTTGGAGACCTGTTCTTTTCTGAAGAGGAAAAGAAAAAGAGGATCTTGGGGACAGGAGAAGTGGAAGGGAGCTGAAAGGGGTGGAGGAAGGGGAAATTGTGATCAAGATGACTTGTATGAGAGAATATGTTTTCAGTAAAAATTTAAAACATGCAATAGCAATAATGGGATAAACACTAGACATTCAATAAATTCATGATTGTTTTCCAGAATTAGACTTAAAGTTTTGTAGGCCTGAAGATGTCATTTCAGGAGTAAAGATTACCATTTTATTAATAATCAGGCAGCCTTGTCATGATTCTCCAGTATGAAACAAGGTGATCAATGCCAATCTGAATGATCTAAAGTATTTTCTTCCACACATTCTGTTCTCGCAGCCAGATTCAGAAGTAATTCATGGATGTTTTTAAAGGGGTGGTGGAAATATTTACAATGTTCTGTGTAGTTACTGTAATACCATGATGTTCTTTGCAAATGTATTAAAACTGTTTATGGGATTGAATTCCAAATGGACAAGCAGAAGATTATTGTTATTTGTTGCTTGCTTATTTTTATGAGTTTTACCTCAGGGCTTCACTTTTATGGTTTTTTTTTTCTTTCCCTCTCTCCCAGCAACTGCTGTTTAAAACACAGGAAAGGTCATTAATGTGGGGAAGGATAACTGTACTTTTCTAATTATCTGAGAAAGATGACTGAACTAAGAATAGCATCTGCCCAATAACTCTGTGAATCTTCTTGTACTGGCTTCATGCACTCACCCCAGATACATATTTCAGACAACTTTCATACACCTTAGATAATATGCTTAGAGCTCTAGAGACACTACAGGGATTTAAGGGTAAAAGATGATTCCTCACTTTATAGTGTTCATGTATTTGCACAAAGATATATGTATATATATATATGAAAATAGCTATGTACATGTGTATATTAATATATGCATAGCTGTGTTTATGAAAAGTGAATTTTTCATATTTTTTTCAAACAACAAGACTGGAATGTTTAAAATACTAACATAACTCAAATGATATATTGATGATTACTTGTATTGATAAGTTGGGGAGAGTGGAGACATAATGTCTTTAAGGCCAGTATATCCTGTTTTCCATGTAGAAAGTTCATGGATATTGGCACAAGAGGATATGTTAGTGGTATATTTTACATTACCAATCTAAGAGACTTACCATCCTTATTACCTAAATCTGTAATAAGTTCCCTGTTCTTCTTTCTGTTCCCTGTTTTTCTTTCCTGGCCTGTGAAAAGAGTAATAATGATATCTCTCTCCAGTGTCTACTAACAGGAATAAGTGAGCTTGTTTGTTTCTGTAAGTCAGTTAGAATGGAACTTGGCACCTAGACACAGTGCAACAAGATTTTCTTATAATGACTGTTTTTCTTAAGTTTTACTGTGCTCTCCTTGTGTGTATATGTCTACCTATAATGGTACAATATAGTTATATTCTTCCATAAGAATCTTTAAGCTTTTCCACTGGAAGAAGTTAGTTTTTTCATATGGAAATTGAGCACTCTTATTTGGAGTAGGCTAAAATAACGTAAACAAAATGGCTTGGATACACAGTTGTCTCTTCTAACTAAGTCATAAAAATGAAGAATTCTTTTGAAAATTGCACTGTCATCTATTTTCAAATTCAAAATAGACACCTGGGCAGTGCCCTGGGTCACTGTTGCCCTACAGGTTTTCTGAGTAAAATTATTAGTATTCGATACAAGACTCTTCTCTGTGTGAACAACATTATTTATGTGGTAAAGATAATAGCCCTGTAATGGGCTGGGTGATGCAGATCCATGCTGAGGGCACAATGCCATGATTCCCGAGGCTTGTTAAGATCAGCGGGTGCTCTCAGAGACAATGCTATGAAGGAAATGATGAAGCAATTATTATGTGTTTTAAGCCACAGTTAATTATGCAAATTACACATATTAAGTGAATGAGAATTAACTACTCACTTTGTACATGCCTATTTGTAGCATTAGGTGGCTTGGTAGATATAAGAAAACAAGAAATTAAAAAGATTTCCATTTTCTTACAGACACCAACAAAATGCAGATAATAAAGTTTGATGTGTACTCCATATGCTCATTGTAACAAGATGAGAAAAATGTGGGTAAGCAATATATGAAAATCAAAATGTACCTGATAGACACACAGTCACTTTATTACAAGTTATTCATCATTCTGAAACTGAATTTTTATTTGTTTGTTCTCTGAAACTGATAATAAGCATTACTAATACCTCTTTAGAACTAAGCTCTAGATTCATAACCTAATAACTCCACATAAAGATGTTTTGCAAGACACTAAAAAGGTCTAAACTTTGAGCAAGAATATCCAAGAATATTATTCAAAAATTTTAATTTTTGTGGGGAAAATAGGATTGAATACTGGAAGTACTATACTCTGTGCATGTTTTATACCTAAGATCTTTAACAGTATTAGAAGAGTAAGCTAATTACAATTTCAAAATATATATAGAAATCTTTTGATAGCTTATATGTGTAAGGCGTGTAATATTGCAATAGATATTTTGCAATAATTATATATGTATATATATATATATATATATATGTATATATATATATATTTCTTATATTTTAGTGCTTAATAAATCTAACTAGTTCTATTAAAGCAATTCTTGGATTGAAAAAACCTTGGAATTTGAGGTAAGAAAACAATACTAAAGAGCAAAACCTTGAGATTGATGAAGGGTGTTCTTAACTCTCATTAACCAATATACTAATATTTTACCCCAGATTTGACTTGGTCCAGAGGCTAGTCCCCAATTGCCATCCCACTCTCACTCATTTGACAAGGCTGCCTGACCTTCTTGAAGCTTTACCATGCTTAATTCTGCACTTGATTGTTCCCCAGCAGAAATAGCAACTCCTTTAAAATACAGGTGAAAGCTCTGTGTTTCTCCTCAAAACCATCCAATGTCAAAGTCAATTTAAAATACTAAAATTTCCTGGAAAGTTCTAACCATTAGGTCCATTAAATCTCAGATGAGATCTTCTTGTTATCCGTTGGTCTTGTATTTAACACACTACCAGCTCAACTTTGAACATCTTTCCCATAAATGACATGATTACCCTTCTCAGTGTCACTTAAAAAAAAGGTTACCCATGCTCCAGTAGATTGTCCTACACATAAGAACATACCAGAAGCAAGAGTTGGACGTATCACATTTTAAATAATAGCACACACAGTTGAAAGGAAAATTGTATGGGATGGATAGGGGAAGAATGAAATGAAAGGGAATGGTGTAGCTTCCGTCAACACATATTATATGCATTTATGATATTCTCCAATAGACCCCTTTATCATTCTGTCAGTACCTCTTATGACGCCTGCTGCTGAGACTGTCACTAATACCTCCAAATAAAGAAGTGGATGCCTTTTGTACACACCACGTCCTTACATTACATATGGTTAATTATAATACATTTCTTTGTCTTTCTCTCTATGACATACAAGTTCTGAGAATATAGTAACATTTTGTTTCGTCTAGCACTGTATCTCTAGGACCTAAAACATTCTCTGATGAGCCAAAAGTGAGTCCTCTATATTTAGCTGTTGAATGAATAAAAAGTTGGAATGATGCACGAATGGCATTGCTACTGTTATAAGACTCTTTCCTCATTGTTTACTAAAACTCAACTCTGAGAGGCAATTATTTTAGCGTTATTTCAAGTAGAAAAATCACTGAATAAGCAAATGGCTAGTTAAAGCACATTTACACGCATTTGAGTTCTTAATTCAACATGGTAAAAATATAGTACCAACAAGTATTAAAGAATTTAATAATATTTTGAGATATTTAACAGATTATTTCTGTTCTTAAAAAAATAGACTCAAGAGCGCAATATCTTTGTTACCAATCTGCATGTCATAGTTTAACCATGAAATAATTACCACTCACTGAATACCTATAACACATTATGATAAATACTCCACCAGGATCTGAAGATGTAAGGAATTTAAAGTCACAGGAGCCCCAACTGTGTGGTTGTCAGGGCAAGAGAAAGAGCTCAGCAGTTAAGATACAGAGGACCCCGAGTTTGACAGTAGCTGTAGCTACAGGAAGTCCTTTGTTCTCTTCTGGGAACTAAGAGCATCTGGACATATATGGAATTGTATGTTGTATCGTAATTTCCTCTGAGACAAACAAGCTCAACTTCGATGGAATCCGATTGAAGATACAGGATGCACTAAAGGGAGAGAAAACATTTCATACTGCAAGGAAGCTCCTTAAGCTAGGGTTGTGATCAACTCAGAGGCTGCCAGAAATCCCTGAAATGGACAAGATTAACTAAATCCCTACCTCCTCAACTGTATGTAAGCAGTAAGGACTGCTGTGAGTGAGTATCTACTGGCCATGCTGCTTGGAAGACTCTCAGATAAGCTGAACTACCTGGGAGAAAAAGCGAGGAGCAGAGCTGCTTAGAAGAGACAGAGATCAGCTGAGCTGCCTGGAAGAGGCTCAGTCAGACCAGCTGAATTGCTAGTAAAGAACACTCTCTAACTCCGGGAGTCCTAGGAATAATGTTGCATAAATTCATATTCGCACGCGCGCGTACACACACACACACACACACACACACACACACACTTGAATGACGAGGCATTATCCAGGATTCAGGGTAATATTATGGGAAGATGCAGATGGATGAATACCACAGCTACCTTAGAGTAAAATCCACTTAGGGATATTAGCAGCTGCCTGGGTATCTAGCAGCTAGTGAACATGAAATGGCAAAGGAACCTCAATAGTGAAGGAGTGTTGGGTAACACAGAAGTTTGGTTTCAGAGAAGAACTGTATAACCTCAAATTGAATTTCAGTAAAACAGCCTACAGGGTGCTTAGCAGACATTTATGCCCATGGCATCCAGGGATTGGGATTCCAGAGTAGCATTAATTACCATGACATAAATAAAATCATATTAAATTTAAATTATAATAAAATAATAGTTGGATGATTAGTATAATTTGATAATTTCGAAGTTACATGGGAATTTAATATGCATCTTCTAAGTGTTAATGACTAAATAGTGCATGAGAAATGGAATTAAGTATTTTGGATTGTGTCATAAGATAACAGTAGTGAAGATACTGTGACTCCTCGCTGTAAACAGGTTAATTTCAATTTTTACTAATTTAATTTCTGATGATAGTTTTTTGTTTCATGGATGAGGAAGCAAAGCCTACATTATCACATAATGAAATAAAACAGGGATACTAAGAGCTGATGACAAAATGGTAACATCACTACAGTAGAGGAACGCCAGGGCTGTGAATTTGAAAATGTGGCTTTCAAAGTTGCACTTGTAGGGACTGATGATTTGGCTGAGGAATGCTCTTCCAGCTTTGAGGTGGGTAAGAATTAGAAAAGGGAATTCAACTTCTCTTCTAAGAATGATTGCATTCTGTGTTCTGTCACATTAAAGTGTGAATTTTTCTGAAAGAAATCTTTACTAAGAATGAAAGTCTCCAACAGAAATAAAGATCCTTGAACTGACATCTTGTATTCTCGTCTTCAAAATCAGCAAGTGGGGCCCATTCTCAACTGCAGGTCTAGGTGGCTCCAATCAGACCAGACATAGACTGATGCTGTAGATCATGACCTTAATTTTGTCTGGTTGCTTTGAGAAGAATAGAGTGCCCGAATTTGACTGAGAAACTTCTTTTCACTGAAGTGCTTTGAAAGCTACTTCTGTGTACAGCAGATTTTCCACAATAGAAATCCCAGGATCTTTTCTGTCTCAATACGTCAGCCCAGATGACTCCAAGCCCTTTGAATTCTGTCATCTATAAGGCACGAATTTGTTCAATTAAGTTAAATCACTGAGCAAGCTCAGTCAATGCTCTCTAGCTTTCCCTGACTGTTTTCATTTCAAGATTATCAGTATCTGAAGTTCCACATTTTCCCCTAAAACTTATAGATAATGTATTTGCACTAATATATATTAAGAGTAAAACTATTTAAAGAGCCACATAAATTGAATGTATTTGGCCTTCTTAAAACAAACTTTAATACACATTTTAAAGAAAAATAATTACTTTCATTTGTTGAGTGTTGATTAATAAACTTCCTTTGGACATGGTGTATTCTTTACACCATCTCATATGTAGATAGACGAGTGCCATGTGAGCATACATCCACAAACTTTTGATTCAGCTCATCTTTAACATTTCCTGATTTTCCCCCCATTTGGTTAACAGCTACTCTTTTTTAACATTGGGCTTTCTCCATTTCTCCATTTATGTATTCAGTGACATTTTCCTTTACCATTTGTTTCATTTGTCTCGAATCCTTATTAAATATACTCACTATTTCTTCCTTTCATTTCTAAATACTTTCCCAGATGGTCACACTAATACTTTTCATTGAATATTTACTGGTAATACAATAGAAAGTCACAGCTTTAAATCACATGATATTTGAATGTAGGAAATGATCTTTCACATGTTTGGCTTTATGATGCAGAAATATATCCATCTTTCTTTATTTACATTCATTTTTGGAATGAATTATCAAAATACAGTGTTTTAAAAGATGGTGTGTTGAAATTTAGTACAGAAAAACATCTATTTTCATATTCCAAAATAGAGTATCTTCAGTATACTTTCTAGGCATCATTAAAATATATTAAAGTTGAGTATCTACATATAGGCACAAAAGACTGGATCATGTAAAAAAAATCTTTGAAGTCATGTTAATGTAATACTTATTAGAAACTTTAAATTTTAATTAATAGAGCCTGATAAAATAAATATAATTAAGTAATTGAGCACTGAATTTATCTTTTTAAAAGAGATATTAGTTTAAGCAAAATATTTAACCCTAATATTGCTGATTGCACTTACAGCTTTCTTTATTTTGATGCAATTACACAGAATAAAACCAGGTCATACAAAGAAATAGAAAAATCATTGCTCATTTATTCAACAGATACTTTCCATGTATCTAGATGCTGTTTAGAATGTGGGATATATAATCTTTTATCCTTGTATACTTGATAGCCACATAGGAAAATATGTAATTGGTAGACATAAAATTGAATTCTAAATGAATAAGTACTAGTAATAGTGTATTCCACTGGGAATCTAATAGAAATACAGTAATGTGGGTGGAGGGAGGATCTCACAGGAAACTTACATTTGGTGTCATCGGAATTAAGCAGGTGTGGAAAGGAAGATAAAATGCTTAATTTCTAAGGATAGATGCAAATAAGCTTGGAGATAAAATTATCCCCCTATATGATCTGAAAGGACACTGTTATGATACATTATGGCAATAATCTCAGTAACAGATTTACTAGGGTACAGAGAGATGAAGTAAACTAGATTTGACATGTATTTGGAAGTACAATGGGTAGTAGCTAGTGATGTATTAGTAATGGAATCTTAGCATCACAACAATGAATTTCTCTTGTGTGGCTTGAACAGCTGAACAGAGGTGATTGCGTATCAGAAATGTGTAAATTGTAAGAGAGGAAACTTGTATCAGAAGAGAACTCAAATTATATAATTCTTCAAATCTTTGCTACCAGTATTCAGTGACCCACAAGAAGCATACTCAAAAGTAGTGAATATCCCCTGCTACTTTTTTTGGGTTTTGCTTTGAACTTCCTCTTTTCCCATTGAGAGGTGCAGCAATTCTTTATTCTATTTCTGTCTGTCACAGATCTCTGTCTTCATTCAGATTTATTTGATATAAAAATGAGCTTTCTACTAGAAGGACCGGTTCAGAAGAGGAGATTGACACTCATGTGGCGTGATAGTAAAGTCTGTTAAACAGGGGTAGAGAGAAGGACTATTATTAACATCTTTGTGAGAAAATGACACATAAAATGTTTCAAATCCCCCACATCAATTAACCTGTTTGTGCAATGTCATTAGCAATTCTCATTTATTAAATAATCTCATCACCCTTTGGAAACATTTCTTGGTTTTAGCCTTTAAAAGTATACTTTGACATGGCATGTCACTTTGCCCCAATGGACACCATGGTAACTATGATAGCCTGGCTAAAAATGATTCTTTTAAAATTACCTCTAAGTAATCTTTTTATATAAAAGTATGGATGTCCTTTTTTTCTCATTTAAACTGATAAAAATGTTCTGTTTTGTATCATTTAAAGAAAAATGGGTGTTTTTTTTATTTCAAATGAATTTCACACTTAGAGAACTCATGAAAAAAGTTGATAATAATTTAGCATTAATGTGTAGGTTGGTTCTAGCTTCAGATTTTATTTTACTGTTTTGTACAATTTTAAGTGACAATAATTTTACCTTGTTTTTGCAAGTGTATTGAAATACCCCTAAATCTATGCTGAAAATTACTCAAAGAAACAAGAGATGGAGAAGTTACGGTGTCACTGACACTTAAGGTGAGTGGTAGAAAATTATTGCCTGAGATTTCTTTGTCTAGACCCCAAGTGAAGAACAGTCCATGTATTAAGTTGGAAATTCTGAAACAATGATTATTTTCTATTCCCAAATGAGTAGTCTTAATATGAAGGCCTGTATTCAGACTCCAAAGATTGAAATGCTTTCATGTACATAATAGGAAATCTTAAGAAAGAGACTCAAGCCTTAACAAATCCATTCATGTTATCCCATATAACCATACCTTTGAAACAATTTCATATAATATTTTTAGTGAACTTGTGATCACATGTTGTTATCTGGGGATTTTCCACTTGTGGTAGTGATAATTTGTCAGCACTCATTGCTTTTAGGATTTTGTAGCATTTTAGATTTTGATTTGGGGTTGATGGTGCATTTACTAGGTAGATATGAAATGTCCCTCGAAAGCTCATGCCATCCAGTGGTGAAAGGTGGGTCTTTTGGATATTCAAAGGGTTTTGCATTATCAGTAGGTCATTATTTGATGATGTTTCTGGAAGTATTGGAAATAACTTGGGGCCTACACAGAGGGAACAGATCAGAAGAAGAAAGCACTAGGAAACTATATGTAGTCCCTAGTCTCTTTTTCTGTGATTCTGCCTGTTCTCATCAAGAAGTGAGATTGTCGCCAGGTGGTGGTGACCCACGCCTTTAATCCCAGCACTTGGGAGGCAGGGGCAGGCGCATCTCTGTGAGTTCGAGGCCAGCCTGGGCTACAGAGTGAGTTCCAAGAGAGGCGCAAAGCTACAAAGAGAAACTCTGTCTCGAAAAACCAAAAAATAAAGTAAGCTTGTCATACCATAAGGACATCACGTTCATATTCTTCCTCATTAGGAAATCCCAGAAGCCATGCAGCAACTTCTGAAAACACAAGCAAAAGAAGCCTTATTTCTATTAAGATTATTTTGAAATATGTTCATAACAATGAAAATGTCAAGTCCAATGAAGCTGTAACTTGGATCCAGCCAAAATCAAGAGAGTGATAAAATTAATTGTAAACTTAAGATTGTTATATATTGATATTGATATAAATTCTGAAAAGTAGACTGGTTTTTCTTTTTAGTTACATGTATGTGTCTGTGTGCATATCATGACAAAAAAAGTAGCTGGACAGATTGCTCAATGGTTAACAGTATTTGATGCTCTTTTTGAGGACCAATATTCACTTCCCAGACACCATATGGTAGCTCAAAACATCTGTAACTCTGGTTGTAGGGATCTGATTCCTTCTAATTTCTATAGGTTCAGTATGTATGTAGTACATACAGATCATCTAGGCAAAACATGCATATCCACAAAATAAAATAAAACAGAAAAGAAATTTTTAAAAAATTTGGTAGCCCAGGCTGGCCTCGAACTCACAGAGATCCGCCTGGCTCTGCCTCCCCAGTGCTGGGATTAAAGGGGTGCGCCACCAATGCCCGGCAAAATTGAAAGATTTAAAAAAATATTTCAAAGTTGAGTAATTTTGAAGAAGGGCTAATTGATTATATATTCAATGTCAACTTTTTGAGAAGTTATTCATTCAATTTTTATTTATTTAGGTCACACAAATTATAAAGGAAGCTGCTTTTATGATGTGAATTTAATGTCATAAAGTATAGCCTTATAGTCTGAAATATAAACGAAATCAAAAATAAAGAAATAGTTTCATGGACAATTTACTGTCTACATTCCTTAAAATGTTTTCTTTAAAATTATAGTTAAGCTACAATATATATGCTAGGCAGCTATATACATATAAATAATACTCAATATTTATAAAAAAACAATATCAAAATTCCTTAAAGTGGACTGGATAGAAACTTGATTCAGAAGGAGCTCGAGCATAGCTATAGCTCTGGAGCAAGACCATGTTTCCAATACACAAACAGAATCCAACGGAAGCTTTTAATGTGGGTTTTGTCCAGCGTGATGCGTTTTCCCTTATCTGCTAAACAACAGAGCAGGTATGACTGAGAATTCCATGAGATATCAGAGCAGTCAGGTGCATCATGAATTAGACGGTGAAGGTCCGCACATTATGTCTGTTCTTACTAGTGTCCATTGATCTTTTATCTCACCTTAGCTGTCTCTTCTGATGAGGCACACCCATCTGCACATTGACTCTGATGGCACGTGCTAGGAAGTAAGGACAGCTCTTAACGTATTTAATTATTTTATATTATCATATATTTTCTTTCTTTTGTTACTTCCTCTTCTTTAAGACTCTTGTAATTTCATAGACAAAAGGCTTGTTTGAGTTCTATCTGCAAGAAAATCATGTACATACACCAAAGTTTATGATATACCTTTTGCTAGGCACAGGTATTTACAACATTTATATTTTAAACATATCCATGTAGCCATCTATTACTTACCCAAGACATCTAATATTTAAATCTTGGTTCAGTAATGAAATATTTCTGACATATCTTATGGTAACCACTATAAGTATACTCATTGATCTCATACAGTCTTTGTTAATCTGGGTTCCCATGTAAATGGGTGAAATGAGCAATATACTATCTTAGTTTTTAGTTATCCATATTTTGTATAAACATTTTTGAAACATAGTTTGCTATTGGTAGTCCAAACTAATACATTTTATTAAAATTCTAGAAAAATCTTTAACATAACATTTTAAATCTTTGAATTTAATGAGTGTAAAATGAACATATTTCTAATCTTCATCTGAAATTCCAGAGGTCACTAATTTTGAAAAATTAATGTTCACATCATAGAACCCCTTAGTATCAAAATAAATACCTTTAAAAATCCACTTTATTCATATATCTTACGAGCTCTTAATGATGTTTAGAACTTAGAAGGAACAAAACTTTACTCTGGTGATGAGCAAATGATTGAGGCTGTCACAGGTTCTTATGAGGTAGCTGCTGTGGCCAGCACAACCGTGGGCAACACAGTGACCTGGAAAGAAGGACATTAGTAGACAGAGACACAGAGTTCTGGTTCACTTCAGGAATGAACAATTTTATTTTTTCAGCTAGCTCAAGATAATACTCAAGGCTAAGGTTGAACCAACAGTCTATATGAGCTCTTGTCTTATTTTCTGAGTTCATTCTTCAGTACTTTTCTGTTCTTATGGTCATCTTTGCCCTGACAGACATTTCTTTCCTTATAAGTTATCTCATGCCTGCCACTTTCTACAGTCACATAGTTACATTTTGGTCAGAGTTTGTATCTAAGAATGGAACTACAGACCATCTGGACCTGAACAGTTAGCAAAGCCATGAGATTCTTAAGGTATAACAAAGGGACATGTCTAACCTAGTAGGCACCCTGCTCTTCACATTTTCCTTGTTTCTATTGCCCAAACCCCACAGGATGGTTGATAATAAAGCAGATGGATGCTAAGAGTCTTCAACACAGTGAAACGTCCTGAGCTAAAGCTACTTTAATCCTTTAAAGTACTTACAAACCAACCTGATTAAATATCTCCCTGGTAAGTAAACAAACCTAGCTTTTACTCTGGAGGGAGGCGCTAACTACTTTGAAAAATACAGACTGTTCAAGCATAATTGATGATGCAGTCTGTCAAGGTAACAAAGGGTGGTTAAAATGTGCCTACAGGAAGACATTTGCAGAGGTAATAACCGTACCGGAAATTGTGGCCTACCAATATCCTGAACCGATGTTAAGGAAATTTACCTTTGTTGGGGATTGGTAGACAATTGTTTCCAACCAAAGGAGCAGGTTAGATCCGCATTGCTCATCCAACAATTATAGAGTGGTGTTCATTTATAGAATAAGTGCAGAGTGACACCTGTTGCATGCTTACCTGCCCAAGTCATGTGCTAATCCCATAAAAGAAAAGGTTAAAATCCTAAATATGTAATTTCAAAGATAGAAAGACCAAGGCAAAATTGAGTTATTCAAACTAAACCAGTAATAACGTCTAAATATTTGGTGTCTCTTAGGTACAAGATAACTTTGAATAGATCAGGGCTATTGCTAACTGCAACATAATGATGTATTCATTTTAATTTATCTAGATTTTGCTTATAGAGGATTGGAAGGTTTAACTTAAGGTTACTATGGAAAGATAAATAGGCAAGGTCAGTAAGTCCAAGGTCAGATGCTGTCACAGCTTAAAACTGAATAAAATTCTTGCTCATATTCTGTTTTCTTGGTAGCAATATGGTATGGAATATGCATAGGTAGTTTGGTGGTGGCATTGAAATATTATCTATTGAAAGAGATGTTTGCAGATAGTTTCTTGAGAATATTCATTAATTTTACTCCACAGTTGAGTTATGTGGAGTAACCTTTACAATAACTATTTGTGGATCACATATGAAACAAAATCCTATGTGAGTGGATGTTTATTGAAGTGGAATTCCAATAAAACAATAAAGTTCCATTACATTCACTTCTGGCATAGCTATATTAGTATATTTTGATTCCTAAATAAGACCATATAAAAATGATTCCCTTTCTAAGAAGAATTGGAATCGAAAATATCACCCTAGTTGTACCAAAACTCACCTGGTCTCCTAAGGAACCCAGCTGATGCTCTAGATATAGTGGATGTTTCATTATGTGTTTATATTTCTAGGCAGCACCTAACAATTCTTTTTTAGCACTCAAGATTCTTAATAAAGCTACTGCTTCCACAGTAGATCAAATGGAACCATTACTTTAAGATATACAGGAAATTTCCACCTGACCAAATGGGAGCGGAGCATTACCTCAAGACATAGAGGGCGCTTCCTTCCAAAACATTTATGTCTAGACTCATGAATTATCAGAGTTCTGGAGTCTCTGACTCATGAAAAATTAAGTTGAAAATATGAGGACTGATAATTTTAAGTTGTTTCTACACTTTTTCTTGAAGAACTACTTCATTAGCATAATGTTGAAACAAAATGGAACAGCTATGTTCCACATTTCATTCCCACTCTCCCAACAACTTTTTTGAAATTAGTTCTGTTTTCATCTGTTAACGTTAGGCAGGAAAAAAATACATTGTGATGGTTAATTTTATATGCCATCTTGTTGGACTCTTTGGTAGCTTGACATATGGAGAAGGACTATTTCTGGTGTTTTTGCCAGGATGTTCTGGATGAGATTAAAACTCAAATCAGACTGAGTAAAATGGGTCAATCTCAGTGACAATCACCTTTACTGACCCTGCCAATGAAAGCCAGAAGAAAAGAATCTGGAAAATAAGAGAAAATTCCCCTCCTCCCTTACCTCTTGCTTTGCCTTCCCCTCCCTGCCCTCTTTCCTCTTTTTCTTATTCCTTTTCCCATCCCTTTCTCCTTCATCTTTCCTTTATCTCCACTTCATCTTTCAGCTGGCCCATGAGTCTTCCTCAGTCCTTGGGTGCGAAGTGTAATTTATCCCATTGCCTATCCTGAGTCCCCACATTTTCTACTGTAGATGAGAGATCTCTAATTTTATAACTGTGCGAGAGAATTCTGTAATTTACATGAGCTGGTGATTCTCCGCTGCTGGAGCATGCTGACTGATGTAGACTGAACAAAGATCGAGAGAAGGTAAGGCTCTAAACAAGGTAGGGGCACATGCCATGGTCAGTGGAGAAAAGTTATGACGGCAGAACAGAAGCAGTGCAATCGATCATTCAATGTAAATGTGCTCTCCACAGTTCGACGAGGAGCATTTCAACATGGATAAATTATATAAGACTCAGTCCAGCTTAGGTAATAACTACAGTAAAAGTTATAGAAGATCAGGTATAAATAACTTTTGAGTATATCTCCAGAATATCTCCATTGATAGCAATTATGTTTACATTCAGTCAAATCTGAGGTCCAGACATGAGTGCCACCTTCTTGAATAGTTGATGTTTTAGTTCTATTTATTGTAACTACACATTTATTTGAAAGGGACATTATTATAATTTTCAATAAAATATTGATAAACTATTATGCAAATGCAATGTTCATAATCTGCAGTGAATTATTCTCAAGGGAAATAAACCTATTTAGTTGTGCTTTTCTATATGAAAATAGGTCACTATGAATTAAAGTGCATGTGACCAAAGGTATTTGTAATTCTATTTAGACTGAATTGGTACACTTCAAATGCATACTGGATCAGACTTCTCAGCCTCTGAAGAGTGAAGGGCTTGTCTGTGAGCACTAGAATCAAAAGATGCTATTATCATTCACAAAAAGTAACATCTGGACAAATGAAAACACATATCTAAATAGGAGTCACAGAGTTGGAGCATAGAGTGGTGGAGGGTTCCTAAATTAATTGAATTACATAAATCCCAATAGGATTCTCAAGCTCCACTAGACAACATGCTGTATAATATCATGTGTTTCTGTGCAAGATCTCCTGTCCTGGGGTGATTAGCATATTTCCCTCAGTATCATTTACATATCAAAACTTGTTGATTCAGGATTGAATTAATTGATGATATTATATAAATCATCAACTTAAAAATAAAATAAGTAGGTCTGGGGGCTGCTGCTTACTGGCAGAAAGCTTATGTGTCATGCAGGAGACCTAGCGTTTTATCCTAACACAGTGGAAAAGCTGCTTAAATGTAAATGTAAAAACTAACTCTAAAGTACACTTTAGAGAGGTTTTTCAGAGGAGCTTGTTTGCAGCAATATGCTTATTGTCTGTAAATTTTGACAGCAATTCTAAAATTATTGGCGAAAACATATAAATTGTGCACATCTTTATTGACAGTTCTCACTGTGCTGGGTTAGGGTTGTGAATAAAGCCTTTCTATGACTCTTTCTACTCAAGTTTCCTTTAGTTTATACATGTAAAGACATTTTCACAGTTATAGAGGAAATAAATGTTTGATGTTTCTTTTGGAATGTTAAAATATTCTACTTCTTCTAAGTTCTAAATCTTACCTCTGCAATTCTTAGGTATGACATTTTGAAAGATGCTGTAGAGGGGGAAATAATAGTCATTGTCCTATTTGCTTACTTTGTTTTTTCAGGTTATTACTAATACTGAAGATCAACTCAAATGTTCCCGGGGCTAGTAGAAGCAAAGAATCTGTGTTGTCACAAAGTTGGGGTGGAGAATGGTGGACAGTCTCTAATTTAGTTGAACTATGGTTGAAAGAACCTATTCCTGGCTGATAACACAATAGGACTCCCTAGCTACACTTGGGAACATGTTGTATGCTATCATGTGTTTCTGTGCATGCTCCCCTGTGTCTCCCTCAGTATCATTTACTTAACAAAACCTGCTGACTCGAAATTGCACTAACTGATCACATTAAACAAAGCATCAATTAAAAAAAATTACAACTGAAGTCATAAATTCCATACTTGATTGTAGATACTGACATATTTATCAGACTCTTAGGGTGACTAATAATCTCCACTGCAAGATTATTGTGTGGCAAGATTTCACTCACTACACGTTAGCCCTTGAAAGTCTTGAATGAGTCTCTGCCCCCACTCTGATCTGCTCTATCTGCTTCCATTTGCAGAAGCCTCTGCAGAAACAGATTTTAATTGGAAGTCTACACTGGGTCCCTCCTCTTGAAGTTTAGCAACCCCATGGAAGAGGGGTAGGAAATACTGTCGTAGTCAGAGGAGACGGAAGACACCATGGGAAATGGCTCAGTGAATCAAATAAGCAGGGCTCACATGGGCTTAGAGAGAATAAAGTGGAAAGCACTGGACCTGCATGGGTCTGACCAGGTGCTTTGTGTATATGTCCTGGCTGTTAGCTTGGTGCTTCTGTGGGACTCCTGAAGGTGGTAGTAGGGGTGTTTCTGACTCTTTTGCCTGCTGTTGGGACTCTTTTCCTCCTGTTGGGTTGCCTTGTCCAGCCTTTTCATATAAAGGCTTTCCCTTGTCTAATTGTATCTTTTCATCAAGGTTGGTTGTTGTCTCTTGGAGGCCTGCTATTTTCTGAAGGGAAATGAAGAGAAAGTGAATCTCGGGGAGCAGAGAAGAGAGGGGCAACTTGGAGGAGTGGAGGGAGTAGAAACTGTGGTCAGAATGTATTATATGAGAGAAGAATCTATTTTCAATTAAAAAATTAAAGGAAGTCTTAAATTATTTAATTGAAATAATACATATAACATTAATTTGTCACCGATATCATATAAATATTTTTATTATGGATTTGAACTGTAGTTGTAGGGGTGGTTGTCTGTGCCTTCCCTTGAAACGTCAACCCTAGTGAGTCAGCAGATAACTGCTAAGTACTTACTCCCCCTGGGGTGTGGCCCAGAAGGGGACCCCTTAAGACCTGGGATGACATATATGCTGGCCCTTTCTTCATTACTTTGTGGTTTTGGACGCTGGTGTGGATCAGGTCAGAGTTCTCCGGAGAACAGCACAAGACCATGCCTCAATCCCTATTTCCTGTATTGTGACTTTCCTGTATCATGAGTTAACAGCTCCCCCCGCCCCCAATAAATTCCTGTAATAGTTAAGCTATTTCCCTGCATTGGTAGCAATTTAATCACGTTATGTATTGAATCTATTTATAGTTTATTTGAAAAAGTTTGGTTTAAATATTTGCTATTAAATGGATAATAGCAGTCCTTATTAAAGCACAAAGCTGAGTTACTCTTAATAGATTACAGAAGAAAGAGTGACACTTTGAAGAGGGATCCTGGATAAGATAGCGGAAGCAAAAGTATTCATAATAAACTGGGGAAGTGTTGGCTGTAGCCTATCCCTTCAGTAAATATTATATCAATGTTATTTTCATCATTTTATTTATCAAACAAGGCTTAACTGAACACCAGGAGAATTTGAGTTAATGATACTAGAAACTGTGTAGTGCCATTGCCTGTCTTCTTAAAGCTTAACTTCATTTGAAGATAAAAATATTGTTATAAAACAAAATTTGAGAGAAAAATAAAGGGAAAAAATTAAAAATCTTGTCATGGAAGGTGCTGTGTGACGCAGTGAGTCACACCATAGACCCCTTTGTCCACATATTTTTATTTGAAAGTGTTCACTGCAAAGAAGCATTGGTCTGGTTTGAAGTCTCTGGTTTCTACTATGCTATGGATGCTGAGTCTTCAGTAGGACTCTTCCTGGGTATCCTGTTGTTGCCCTGGTGAGGGTGGATGCAAAAAGGCTGGGAAATGAATGGAATCAAAATAATTTTAAAAATTTTAAAAAATGAAATAATATTTAAATTGTTTTCATTTCAGGTATAAATACAAATTTAATACTTAAACTTTTTCACTAATAATTTTATCTGATCTTACAAATGGGAAATGCAACTTCTTACATTTTCCTGTATTGCATGAATTATACTCCAACTTAGTATGATTGTATGTATATATGCATACACAAAGGTAGTACCCTATCAAGTTACAATTCACTAAAGTATCAATGTGAGTAGCTTATGTGCATAACATATGAAATTTAGTTCTACATATTTAGAAAGTACATATTAGGCTTCTTAACTTTTATATTGCACTCAGTACCATTTCTGTTTTATTTCACTCAAAATCAAAATGATAATACCTATCTGATTATTCACATTATTTATTCATACACTTGTTTTATGAAACAGTTCCACAATAGCATTTTGCTATTAAGTAAATAAATTATTTGCGTTTTTAATCTCACATCTCCATTTCCCTGGGTGATAACATATTACATGATATATTGTACACCATGAACTATTTCAACAGCAAAATGGATCTTTATATGTGTTCCTTTACTACTCATTTTTGATGAAAACTAATCAAGCCTTTCATATAAATTCCCCAAACTCTAGATACTTCTAACAACTCATCATAATGTAATGTAGAAATAATTTAGTCATTTTAATTATTTCTAATCCCATTGAGGACTCTTACGATTATTCTTAAATAAGCCATATAAAACTGTTCTAATCATCTTGAGAAAAAGAGATTCATTAGCTGGAGTTCAAGTGAATGGAATTAGCTCTCATCTCTCAGGGAATCTCAGGAAAAAACATGGAAATTTCTGCACAGATTCTGTTATTATTCATGAAACAGTTATATCAAAATACTAAAGTTTGTTTTACAATATTAAATAATTACTTTTAATTCCATATATGTTCTCTGGAAGTGTAATTTTTATTTATTAGTTTGCTGAATCCATGTTCCTTTCTTGAATTTTCAGTTAGTAGACACTGTTTCTTATATACTGATATCACTCAAAACTGTTCTGTTACATGAATATTATTCATTTAGAATACAAGTAGACTTTTACACTTTTACACAATGTTAATAATTTGTCTAATTTGAATGTAGTTTTTGATAGTTTAATAGAAGTCACATTAATTTTTTTCAGGATATATGAAACATTGTACAATTGATGACCTTTGGTTTTTTTGTATGTCTATTTGTTTTGATTTGATTTTTTAAGTTTATGTATATGGGAGTTTTGCCTGAAAGTATGCTAGTGTACCCTGTTTGTGTCTGGTACCAATATAGGCCAGAGGAGAGCATGTGACTTCTTGGAAATAGATTTATAGATGATTGGTTTTTCTTTATTTTTTTTAATAAATTTATTTAATTATTTACTTTACATCCGGGCTGCAGTTTCTCCTCCCTCCTCTACTCCCAGTCTCCATCCCCAACACCCACCTCTGTTCTCACCACAAAATCCACTCCTCCTCTGTTTCTGTTTAGGATAAGGAAGATCTTCTGTGAAGATCAATAAAACATGGCATACCAAGTTGCCGTAAGACTAAGCACCTCCCCATGTATTAAGGCTGGACAAGGTGACCCAGTATGAGAAGTAGAGTTCCGAAAGCCAGTAATATAATCTTTTAGAGTAAAAGAGTCTATTACCACCATTGAGAGTCCCACAAAAAGACCAAGTTGCGCAACTGTAGCTTATATTCAGAGTGCCTAGGTCAGGCCCATGTAGGCTCCGTGGTTGACCATTCAGTCTGTGTGAGTTTCTGGGAGCTTTGGTTAGATGATGCTGTGGATTTTCTTGTGTTGTCCTTAATCCCTCTGGCTCCTACAATCCTTTTCCCCCTTCTTATGAAGGATTCTTCGAGCTCCACCTGATGTCTGACTGTGTGTCTGCTTCTGTTTCCATCAGTTACTGTGTGAACCGTCTCTGATGACAACTGGACTAGGTATAGCAGAATATTGTCAGGCATCATTACAGTGACATTTTCCCCTTGAGTTGTGTTTGGTTCATCCAGCCTGTGCATCCTGGTGTTCCAGGCAGCATTAGGGATGGACTTCCTATCCTGGCATGTTTTCTAGGCTAGATCAGTCATTGATGCTGGATGTCCAACCCTGGTCTTCTGCAAAAAAATGTCCTTGCTTCTAAATTCAGAGCCATTAGTCCTTCCCCAATAATGGTGCTTTTATAAGAAAATATTAGTGACATCTGAACTTTGACTTCTGCACTATAGTAACAAAGTTCTTATTTCATTAATAATTAGCTTATTCTTGACCCAAATTGAGTCTTATGGCCCAAAAGCACAGAAGCTGGTTCTACCTACTATCATGTTCCAATGTGGAAAAGCTCTCATGAGATTTTATTACCAAACAAAAAAGTCACAAGTACATAAATAAATAACCATTAATTAGTGAAAACTTTGGTGGGAACCACAGGAAAGTGGATTATAAGACTATTCAGGAAGGAAAGTGGAAATTATAACTCGGGTATAACCAACAGCCTTCTAATTGAACATAAGGCCTGACTCAGTAGGAGGGAATTCATTCCTGGCACTCTAAGCTTACCCAAACCCCCTTGGCTGGAAAGGTCATGGACCCTAGAAAATAACTTATCATCACCACTCTACTAAACCGGTATATTCTTCAGCTGCCTTCTAAATAACTATCATTATATTCATAAATAAATGTAGCTCTCAATACTCATTAAAGAAAGCTTTGTGCACAATACAGAAATCATTACAGGAAGCCCAGACTCATCAAAATGGGGTGCACTGAAAGCATTTACAACACAACCTCTGCACTTAAGGCTCAGGGAACATCTCAAAAGTGGGCATGTACAGACTGTAAGAGCTGGAGGACGAGCACATCTACTGGGAGATGTTTTCTTCTAAATAAAAAGAAAGAGAATATAAAGGAGTGATAGATATGGGAGGAGTTGTGGAGAGTACTGGAATACAAATATGATAAGAAAGTAATCCATGGATATCTGTGAGAATTAATAAAACTATTATATATACATAAAAAGACTGGAAGATAGTCCATTGTGACTTAAGGATGGACTACTAAAGACAGGATAACTAAGTGTCAGCAGAAAACTAACCAATGGACTTGAGATCTGTCTGAGCCCTCTTTTATATATCCTGCTGAAAATTTAAATTCACATTTCTTTGATGCATGTGAAACAATAAATGAGAAGAGAGAAATGGGTTAAGTGTATCAATTTGTTAGAAGAGTTTATTGGAAATAAAGAAAATCACCTGTTTACCAATTTACAGAGCAAAACCTTTCATCTCCATCTTTTGGAAAATGAATTATGTGTTTTATAAAAAAAAATCATTAGATAAAAACTAGGTCTAGGGAATGGCTATTTGAATTTTTAAATACATATACCTCTGATGCATTACTAGGAGTACTTTTTATGTCCTGTAATCTCATCAAAAAATTCAAAAGGATATGAAGGTATTTCTGTAATTAGCCCAAGACATAAATCAATCTAGTAAAATGCATTATTCAAAACTATTTAGGTAGTTTAAAAAATATGCGTGTGTGTGTGTGTCTGTGTGTGTGTGTGTGTGTGTGTGTGTGTGTGTGTGTGTATACCAGGTAAAAGTAAAATATTAGAAAACATAAATGATTTATCTAAAGATACATAATAGGTACTCCTATATCATTCCCACTTTAAGGGTAATAATTAAAATGGAAAAAGATGATAATCAAATCAGGAAAACCCTAAAGGCAGGTTAAATTCCACTTGTCTCATGCTGCATACTAAATTACAATAAAGTTTAGACGTTAAAGCACTTTATTTAGCTTATGTTCTCTCTGGGATGAGTGCTGAATTTGGTGAAAATTTCATTTTCTTTCATACATACATTAAAGTCTGATGTTAACTCTGCTGTAACTGTAGCTGATTTATGGCCCTCCTACACACTAGGCTGTGTTCAGTGGCTGTCAGCAAGGTTCTGTTGATGCTGCTGACTGAGGCAACCTCAAGATACTCCTCTCATAGTGAGGTTCTAGGAGGTCCTCTCGCAGGATTACTATAGACTTTGCAGCTCAAAGTAGACTGCTCTAAGAAGTCAGGGTGAGGCGTGTGGTTTGTGCTGGTGAGTGGAAATAATTTCAGGCTTTATAATGTGAAGGTTAAAGGTACAGACTGCAAATCACAGTCGGGTGTAGACAAAAACACCCATTGTGTTTTTGTATTCCACAGAAGTAATTAACCATGAGTATGTGAAGAGGCCGGAAGCCTGGATTCTCTTCTATTTCCCACAAAGCACTAATGAAGTCGTCGGAACACAACTGGCGGATTGTTTTCATTTTGTTATTGTTGTTGTTGTTGTTGTTTTTAATATAATATAATAAGGTAAAAGAAAAACTGACACCTCAGAATAGGACAAAACGAATGGAAGGGAAACAGCACTTGTTTGCAGACTCAGGAATTCCATTAAAAAAAATAAACTGGAAGTTATGATACATATGCAAAGGCCCTGTAGAGTAAAGAGTAAAAAAGTTATAAATAAAATAAAAGTAAATATAATAAGTATATAAATAATAGGATAAAAATAAGATAATTTAAAAAAAAAGAAAGAAGAAAAAGGCCCCCAAACAACATTATGAGAACAGGGACCTCCAAAGGCATCATTGAGTTTATTTTCTGTTTTCCAACCACTGCTGGGCATGCGACCTACCTTTAAGAGTAGTTTGTTTCTTCAATGTGACTCCCTTGGAGGAAACTAAATTTTCATGTGCTAACAGATATCAATTGGAGATAGCTTCTGGGTTAGGGATGGGTGTGTATCCACATCTCCTTTCAGCTCTAGGGCCCCAGTTGGTGCAGAGTTCTACAGGCCCTGTGCATGCTGCCTCATTCTCTGTGATTCCCCATGTACATCAGTCTTGTTGACTTAAAGGGCCTTGTTTTCTTTGTGGCTTCCAATCCTCTGGCTCTTCCACTCTTCCACTTACTCTTCTGCAGAATTTCCTGAGCTCTCAGAAGAGGGATTTGATGGAGACATCCTGTGTAGGACTGGTCCAAGTATTCCAAGGTCCCTCACTCTCTGTGGAATGTCTAGCTGTGGGTCTCTGTACTTGTTTCCAACTCCTGTTGGAAGAAGCTTCTCGAATGGTTGTTGAGCTGATCTATCTGATCTATGAGCATAGCAGAATTTACTGTTTCTTCATTTTATTCCAGTAATATTTGACTTTGCTCTAGATCCCCAAGATAACTAGTTTCAGGTTCTTGGTCACCCAAGCAATGTCAAGTATGGGTTTCATTTGTGAAGTGGGCCTAAAGTTAAATTGAATACTGATTGGTTATTCCTATAGGCTTTATGTCACAATTGCATAACCATACCTTGATACCTTGTTGGCAGGACACCATTAGATCAAGGGGTTTGTGTTTGGGTTGCTGTTTAAGCTTCTCCTTTGGTCGCCTTCAGAGTACCTTCCTATACCAAAAAAGTTAGCACATGGTGGCAATGTCTCTATATAGGCACCAGCTCAACTTCTCCATGTTCAGCTACTTAGGTGTTGTCTTCAGCAATGCAGCCTTGCCATCAGTCTGTGGAGACCAACCTATAGCTTTGAAATAGACTAGGTGATAGATATGTGCCTATAGGTTCCCTTTGTCCAAAACCTCAAGTATATGTAACACAATCCTGAGACCAGAAGCTTTGTTTGGTGACAAGAAATAGTCTTTTGGGGCTCTGGATCCCCATCATTTGTCATTTCATTTAGATCTCTGTAAAATATGTATATATTTCAGAAATCTACTACATTAGTTTTCATACTACCTCTCAATGAACCCTTAATTTTAGCTGTCTCTCCCCATATTTCCTCCATCATTCTCCACTTTCCTCTCTCTCACCATGTGATCTTCCATTTCTAGTTTTCTCTATCCATCCATAAAGATCTATTCTATTTCCCTTTCCTAGAGACCTCTATATTTCTCCCACTCTACACTTACTTACCCTATACCAGACCTCTGTGGTTGTATGAATTATAGATTGATTATAACTGACAGCTAATCTCCACATTTAATCAAATACATATTGTATTTGTTTTTCTGGGTCTGAGTTACCTCACTCAGAACGATAATTTTAGGCCTATCTGTTCATTTTAATGGGTAAGTAATATTCCATTGCATATATCACATTTCCCTTATTCGTTCATTTACAAGGGACATGTAGGTTTATACCGATGCAGTGTTGTTATAAATAAAGCAGCAATGAACATAGTTGAGTGGAAGTCTCTGTGGTAAGACCATTTGCATATATGCCCAACTGGAATAGCTGGATCATGAGTGGGATTGATCTTGAGTCATATCTCATCTTTCTGAGGAACTACCACACAGTTCCATAGTGGCAATATATACCCATGAGCAATGGATGAGTATTACCCTTACTTGACATCCTCATCCCCATGAGCCGTCACATCATGTATTGTTCTTGATTTTGTTGTTGCTCATTTTGGCCTTTCAGTTTGCTGACATGGTTGCTGACATTTGTCAGTTTATTTATGTTGAACACATCCTCCATCTCTCAAATGAAGCCTACTAAATCATGGTGGATGATTTTTTTGGATGTGTTCTGTGATTCAATTTGCAAGTATTTTATTGAGCATATTGCATAGGGAAATTGGACTTAATTATCTTTCTTTATTTGGTCATTACATCAGTGTCAGGGTGACTTTGACCTCATAGAATAAATTAGATCAAGTTTGGTTGATTACAGAATTATATATATATATATATATATATATATATATGTGTGTGTGTGTGTGTGTGTGTGTGTGTGTGTGTGTGTGTGTGTGTGTATTTGAATTAATTATGTTGTATCATTATTTTATTTTGTTTTGAGATAGGGTCTTGGCATGTAGTCCCATATAGCTTACAACTTCACTTGTATATGAGGCCAGGACTTAACTTGCCTGGATGTTCTTGCTTCTGCCTCTGGAGTACTGAGTTAAATTGGGGATGCTGCACCATACCTGGTAGAGAACATTACTGAGCTGCCTAAATGATGACTGCAATAGTTCATACGCTGAGATTTCTCAGCTCTGTGTCAGTAACATTGTTTGTTTTAGACACAAAGCATACATACATTATTAGATGTGTCTATTATGGAGTTCAGTCCTCCATAATCAGATGGACAAAATATAACCTTAAATTATGTCCCCTACCATTGGCTAGATCATGTGTGATGTGGCAGAAACTGACTGCTTTGTCTGCTGTAATCATCCGCCTTTCTTCTATTAAATTATATCCTGGAGAAAACTGGGAAAATTGAAAATAATGTCACTCATCCCAATAGCAATCTTTCCTATGCAGATAAGATTATCTTTATAAACACAATATTTTCAGTCAGCAGCAAATTGAATGTTGATCATATGAATTAATTTATAATTTTTTTATTTGTTTAAAATTCTCTTTTATAAATAACTGCAGTTATTAAAAGCAGGACATTGGAACTGTCTTGCTTGGGCCTGAGAGAGAGGGTACTGTAAATATCTCTTACCAACTATGCTTACAGCAAATACACAGCTGGAAATTAGTGTTTAAATCTGTTTTACACTACAGAATTCAGCAAGTGTAAAACTCAGGTTTTTTTTCATGCATCCTTTCCTTCAACAGCCTGCTGTAAATAATTATCACATCACTAGTTAAAGCTGTCATCATCAGAATTTTGAGCTTCTTTCATCCAAAATTTTGAGGATCAGACCTTACTAAATGGCCCCATGCATTGTGGCTAGAAATCAGCTAAGAAACTAAATTTATTTTAATAGTATCTTTACTTTTATACATTTTAATACTATTTGGCAAGTTTATAATTTTTTTAAAGCATGTTGGTAATTTTTCTAAAATTTATTTATGTCACATTGGCCAGACACTCTTGAAATCTGGTGAATAAGATTATGGTTCTTTTAAAATTAAATTTAAATGTTTAATGCTTGTAGAATTAGACCAGTCTACAACCAGTGAGCTATCATGCAGATCTGAGGTTCTCTGTCTAAATGCATATACAGACATAGTAAATTTAAAATATTCTTTGAAGCTAGGAACATTTTATTGAAATTAGAGCAATGCTAGGAATCTTCAAGTGAAAATAAATTTCAAATAAAAATGAATCTGCTTATATTAATATATTACAGTTTTAAAATGAGTAATACAAAGTATAGAAATTGTATATTTTGAGGATACCAAATAAGTGTTCATTTCAAAATCATGAGCTTAAGTTTACAACACTATCTATAATAAGACTCATTTTTCATAGGATGACGGGAGGAAATAGAAACATGCTGCTCATTTTATAGCTGAACAACCTTCCAAGAAGTAGATACATTCATATATTTCACATAAACCTTTTGTAAACAAATCATTTAGGATGAGATGCATCAATGTGTATGCATCAACAGGCATCCTTTATGGAATGTTATATTTGTGACCATCCTAGATAATGATAGGTCAAATACTAATATGCATTCACATATTAACCATTATTTTAAAAAATATTTTGAATTATCAATACCATTAATTATTTACCAATCACATCATATTTGTCCAAATATGTATTGATATTTTCTATATTTTTACTTCATGATATCATATTTTATTTTTTACAAAAATTAATTTATTTGGAATGCATTAGTAATTTAATGATATCAATTCCATGCATATAGATCAAATTATTCTTTTAAATGTGTTAATATAATTTAATTACAAATATATAAATATATTTCAAGTACATAAATCATACACACTAAATTTGTAAAGATTATAAAGACAGCACATTTGATTACTAAGTTTACTACAAATGTTTAAAACTACTGGCTTCCAAAATCCAGCCCTTCCTGTTTGCAGCATGACCATGCTATTGTTGATACTTAAGTATAATTTTTTTAAATAGGAAAATTGTTAACAAAATGAGTACTCACAAGTGAACCACAACAATTTATTTGCCACAAATTAATTACATTTTATTTGCATGTCCAATTTTATCTTCTTTAGTTAATTTGTATCTTCACTAGGAAGTCTGATAAGAGCCAACAATATTTACTTGAATCAGACAGCAGCAGCTCTTGTCTGCCCAGCATCCTTCTTACATCACTGCAGTTTTACAGTCATCATTATTTATACTACATTGATTGCACCCTCTGTCCTGATACATTATTGCTGCCAGTTACTCCTACACTTCAGCTTGCTAATTAGTCCACTCAGTCCATTCATCTCTCCCTCAGCCTCCCGTCCAATTGCCAATTTGTGGAGTGCACATTAATGATCTGTATCCATTATACCTTACACATCATAGTTTCAACTTTTCCCCTAGTTAATCATGTTGCTGAGTAAGAAGATGTGAACAAATGTATGAAAATTATTCATTAGTGACTATAAATTTATCTAATCTTACTTCAGTTATTGTAAGTCCTGCTAATTCTATGAGTTCTTTGGTAGTTTTCAAGTGCACCATTAATGTTTGATCCCCATGGATATTTTCTTGAAATGTGGCTTTAGATCCAATGCCCACATTGTATGTATTTAATCTTTTGCAAATTTACATCAACAATTATTAGACTTGAGTGCATTTCATTGTATTTATATTAAATAATATTTACTAGCCATGTAGATATATATATATATCAAGTTCTCAGTCTGTCATTTTTAAAAAATTAAAAATAATAAATGCAGAAAAAACACATTATTTCAGTCCACAAGAGAGTTGCAGATAATTTAGCCTTATTAACTACTTTTGTAATTTAGTGAAAACAACCTAAAAAAAATCAGATTAAAGAGGCTAAAGAGATAGGTAAGTGGATAAAAGGCTTGACACACAATAGTTTAAAAAAAAAAGCAACAAATGAAAGCAAATCTGTATCCCTAGCACTCACATAAAATGCATGTTACCACTCACTGTACATATCTGTCATCACAGTGTTATGGAGTCAGAGGTAGGCCTATTCCTAGAGATCATTGGCCATGCAGCCTAGGGGAATCAATGACATTCAGATCATTCAGTCAATGATCTGAAGATCACTGAGAGACTCTGTCTCAAAACATAAGGTAGAGAATAATTAATGACAGTGATGACAGTGACATCTGGCCTCTACATGCACTCACACAAAGATATAGATATGCCACACACAACACATACACACGTGAATGAAAAAATGCACAATTTTAGTCTTCCTAAGTAGAAAGAAAAAAAAACAAGTTTACTTTATCACTGATCCTACACATTCATTAATGTGTTAATTTCAATAAGATATCCCATGTCCTTTCAATGTTATGTTATTACATGTAACACTGAGGAAAATTAATGGTGTTGACTTAAAAGTCCCCTGAGTGAATCATAATATCGCACAACTACATATTTTTAAAGAAAAACTTGTTTTACATAGTCATCTAAAATTGCTATCTGTAGGATGATAATTATAGTCTCTTGAAGGATGTTCAATCTTAGCTTAACCTTACTTTTATACCACATTAATGAACAGATATATACAAATATCTATAATATACCAGTAGTTATAATTGCATTCAATTCTGAATAAACCTGTCCCTTAAGTATTTCCCACATTTCTCCATATGAAATATGTTGTTAACTGTAACATTAACTATTAAATTCTGAAGCAGTATCTTATGATCAAATTTATACTTTAGCATTTTTTCTTTTAGAAATATTGACTTCTTTGCAACAATCTACTCAACAAAGGAAGTATAATTTTGTTAAATATTACATATTTTTACATAGGAGACAAAGAACATACCCTGAATTGATATGTTAATTTGTAGAACTTCATGTAAATATTAACTGGGACGTGTTTTAATTCAGGAGGATCACTCATTATATTCCATAATATTAATTAATGTGCTAGAAGTGTACTAATGACATTGTGTTTTTCAATAACTGTTCTAATTGGAATATTCAAAATTGTGATTATTTTAATTATTTCGAAGGACAGGAAGTAAATTGGACTTGGGTGCATGTTGTTCTCCATCTTAAAGTGGAAATTGAGTGAATTCGCAGAGCCACTAGGGGCACATGATAGAAAAGACTCTGCAGAGGAATCCAGAAGCCTCATTTAGAGGTTGCTCTGGGTAATCAAGAGTGCTGGCCACAGTGACAGCCTTCAGCTTTACAATAGGTAAGTTTCTTTTCCTGTCCTGGCACAAGTCTCTCTTGTCTCCTTAGTTTGCTACGGTAAGACATTACTAACAAGGAAATAATTACAGTCCTCCTTAGAATTAATCGTTAACTTGACACAAGCCGAGTCATCTGCAAGAAAGCCTTGATTTAGGAATTGCTTGGACCAGATTGGCCTGTGGGCATGTTTGTGGGTAATTGTCTTGATTATTAATTGGTGCAGGAGGAGCATGCTCACTCTGTGTGGCACAATCCTTAGACAATCTTGTACAGTGTAAGAAAACAAGCTAAGCAGGATTCTGTGAATGCGGCAGCATACAGTATCCCTCCATGATTTCTGCACCAAGTTTTTGCTTGAGTTCCTGCTTGGGACTTCCTTCAATGGTGAACTAAGACCTAGACTTTTAAGCCAAACAAGTCTTTTATTTCCTGAAGCTGCTTTTGATCAGTGGTTTTGTTTTTATAATTTATATTCGTTATTTTTGAAGTTTGTGAAGGGCGAGGGTTATTCATAAATGAGTACAGGTGCTGCCAGAGTCCAGAGAGGGCATCAGATCACCTGCAGCTGGAGTTAAGGGCAACTCTGTGCTGTTGGACATGGTGGACATGGGTGCTGCGGACTTGATCTGAGTCCTCTGCAAAAAGCAGCAAGCACTCTTAACCACTGAGCTGCCTGTCTAGCCTCTAGTAATTCTTTCATCACAACACTCAAATGCGAACTAGAAAGAAAATATTTCACAGTTTCTCAAACCTACACTCACAATACCTTACCATTGAGCTGACACTTTTTTAAAATCTCATGTTATTTATGGACAGGAAAGAAATATTTTGGCCAGTGTTTCGATTCATTTGTTTTCTATGACAGTGATGATATGATGTTTCTTTCACTCCTTTTCCATACATATTACCAAACATTTCATTATTTACTCGAGCAAATTTTGAAATGTAGAAAAGATGGCAGGGTATATTCAGTCATACGTAGACTCAGCTTTTAAAATTACAAGAATGTGACTAACCTGGAGGAAATGCACCTAATATCATTCACGTCCTCATTTCTTTGAAGGAAAACAGACACTATTTCATTCTATTTGACAAAGTTCCCTTATGAAAAACAATAACCCTAAAACAAAATAATTCATTTTTGAAATTCAAGCCAGTGCCTCTATAACTAGTAGTGAATATCTCACAAATATCACACTATAGGAGTTTCTTATATACTCATGATCCAAACAATATCTATAATCTATCTACTGGAGGAACTCGGTCAGATTTTCTTTGGCATTAACTGAAATGGGGTTTTCACAAATGTGTTCCTCATTATATGTTCATTTTTTTTCTGTTCTCGTATCGGTTTCTGAAGATTAGTAGTTATCTGAGCAGTTAATCAAATTCCCATTCTACTTTGGAAGAAAAAGGAATAACCATGCTTCTTAGGTGCTGAAATTCTTTCTCTTGAATATCCCACATTGATCTCTGTTGTGTTATTTATACTTGACCAGCAACTTGAACTGGGATTCCTTAATCCACTTCAAGTAGAAACCTAATATAGTGGTTTGGATGACCACAGGTTCATGTCGTTTAACATTTTATCCCCATCAGCAACATTGTTTTGGGAGGTTACGGAAACTTTCAGAGATATGATGTAGCTGAAGAATGTCACTAGGAGGTTTCGAGAGTCTATAGCCTCGTACATTTACAGTTTTCTCTCTTCCTGCTTTTTGTGTATGGATGAAGATCTGGCCTTATGTTTTGTTGCCTAAAGACATGCATCCTCCATGATTACAAATGCTTCCTCTAGAACTGTAAGCCAAAATAAACTTTCTTCCTTGAGTTGCTTTTCATAGTGATATTTCATCACAGCAATTGAGAAGTCACTAATACAACTAATGGCCATCACATTCTTAACTTACCAGGTTATTCTATATAGAACATCTGTCAGTATACCTAATACACATAGTACTTTTAGAAAATTGTATATATGCATTTATTTCCTTGTAACTTCATGATAAACACTAGGTTCACTAATATACCTCAAACTAGTTGAAATTGGAAATTGTTATTCATATACTTTTTGTGGGATTATGTGAATTTGTTGTAATTTGAGAAATGGGTTGACCTGTGAACTATTGCTTAGGGATCAATATTATGGAAGAAAGTGTAAGAAAGTAAAATTGTGAAGAAAAAAAATTAATCTGCTCTGCAATCTTTCAAACCTTGTTTACTCCACTGAGAGTCACAGAAGTAAATATAATGTGTGAGACCTCTTTCATGATGGTAGCATGGCTGGCTCCTAAATGATCACTTCATCTGGATACATCCTGCAGACTGCTCTGCAGTACGGTGTATCTGTGGATTCTGGAGAATCTGGCAGTTAAAAATGACTAGGCTTACTTTCTGTTGTTAGACAGGAAAAAATTTCCATGAAGGATGTGGACAACTACCAATAATTTTAATCCTTGAAACAATATCTTTCTATATTATAAAATTTCTTTGCATTTCCTTAAATGAGTTCAGCCTAAAAGATTTATCATGAGATAAACAGAAACAAATATGGGTATGTGTATAATGACTCATTAAAATCTATACATTTGTAAACTATTGTGACTCTGATTCCCAGAATTTTAAATGATTGAACGGATGAAATACAGGCTTGCTTTTTTTTCAATATCCAGAGTAATATTACAAATTTGTAGCACCATACTGACTTTTGAAAATAACTCTGATGCTCATATTTAATTTCATAATTATCATGTTCCTTATATTCATTGCTTCCTCCAATGGTCACTTTACTTACTTCTTTGCTGAGAGTTCAGAAATAGGGCAACATACTAAAGGGATTTTTTAATACTGTATACTTGTCTACTATATGACAAGAGTTGGTTCTATTATTTTTTGCATAGATGACTATATCCTATAATGACTTGTAAAATATATTCATTCTTTAAGGTTTAGATCCATATTTTTCAGATATAAAATTTTATAATATCCCACCATAAGATCAGACTCAGTCTCAGACAAAGTTCTCCAAGGTATTTGTCATAGAAGTATTCATAATAGAAAGACAAAAGCTGTAACCATTCACATAAATTAAGGCCAATCTTCAGGAATACTACACAGCATTTTCTACTTACTGGGGTATTACAAATTTATCTATTTCTAGAAAAAGCATATAGTGGTATTTTTACACTTATCCTGTGTTTTACTATTCATAATCTTTGCATATACATGTTTCTGCATCCACAACCACATTTCTCTAACCTTCCAACACTAGGACAGCATGTAACCACATTTCCTGGAATCCTTTCATGTTGTGCTTATGGAGAGTGAATAAATTCTGACCATTAGCAATACCTTAGAGAGATTTTGTAATACAAATGAAAGGCTGTTTTGATAAATTTTTCTCCTCACGCAAACTATTATTTATTTGTACTGGAGCTGTAATGTTCCTATACCAACTTCACGGAGAGCAACTGATGCTGTAGGAGCCTGGGCACCATCCTGCTACTTTCATTTTATATTGTATTTACCATAGAGAATCTTCATCTTTTCCTGATGTCACTAAAGGATAATTTGTTACAAGTAACCCACAAAGAATATTCAAATTTCCTAGTAAGTCTCAGTGTCAATTAATATGTAGCTAAACATGCATTCAATCTGTTTACTGTGAAGTAATACAACATAAATAGACATGAAGTATCATTTGCTAATGACATGCATGTCATGCCAAAACAGTGATCTCTGAATAGACAGGCACTTAACTCACACACAATCTGATGCATGGCAGGCAGAAACTCTTCTCCAATTCTGAATCATACAAATCATAGGCAGAGTGTAGATTTCACTGCAATGTCCAATTAAACCAAAGAACTCTTTTAATTTTTATTTTTGCAATTATAATAACCTCTCTATTCTCTTCCCTCCCTCTAAACTTTCCAATATACATTTTATTGTTATCTTTCAAATTCTTTTTTTTTCATCAGTTCTTATTACAATTATAACCTGCTCAGTCTGTACTGTACTTGTATGTATGTTTACAGGGCTGACTGTTTGGTATTAGAGAACCAATTGGTGTGCTCTTCTGTGGGTAAGATTATTTCTCCTGTTCTTACCATTCCTTAACTGCCTATCGTTTCTTGTTTGGAGTTGAGGCCTACTGGGCTTTTCTACATGTTGGAGTGATTTTATGGGTGTAGCTTCTGACATTTCGAGGAGCCTCAATCTCACTGACAACTCTGATATTCTATCTCTGACAATCTTTCTGTCCCCTCTTCCACAATGTCCCCTTAGCTTTAGGTGAGTAATTGTTTTGTAGATGTATCCATTGGAACTTAGACTCCAAAATCTTCATTTTTTATCAGTTATGGTTTTCTATAGTGGTCTCTGTATGTTGCAAAGAAAAGTTTTCTTGATGAGGGGTGATGACTACACTTATCTGTTAGTATAAAAACAAATGTTTAGATTGTTGTTAGGAATTATGCTGGGTTAGGAAAGCAGTGGTTGTAGGTTCTCTATCAATATTCATGACATCACTAGCATTAAGTAGTTAGCTAGGTTTCCAATACCAGGCACAATTTCCCTCTTGTTGAGTTAGTCATCAGTCCAAATAGAGAGGTGTAAGTAACTGTCAAGGTTTGTGTGCCTACTATACCTTTAGGGTTATCATGCATGCTGGTCATTGATGTTGTTCATGGCCATCATAGGTGGGTAGGAATTTAGTATACATACATAGTTTTAATAAACTTTATTCCTCTTGGCAGACAATGCTCCCTCTAAGACCAGAGACAGCCTAACAAAATCCCTAGTACAAGGCATAATAAGCCTTCTTTTGAGTTGTAGGTCAGGGCTATTTGAGAGACTCCCAAAACATTCATCCTATTGTTATTGGTCTTTGTTGTCATCTAGAACTGGAAGGTAAATCTGTAGGCTGGAGACATCATGCACTTCATAGTCCAAGGGGCCTCTGAATTGGACCTGACCTGTATGCTTCCTTCCTGAAAAGTATGTTTCATCGTACCAAAAGGAAACAAGCCAGTTTTAAAAGAGTGAGGCCAAAAAAAGTCCCACTAGCTATGACAAACTCTTTCTAAATACAAGAGAACTTCCAAGCATGTGAACAAATACAATAATTGAATGAAACTATTCATTTTCTAGATTGGGGGAGAATTTCTTATATTAGAAAATAAAATATTCATGTTAGTAATTCGAGAATAAAATATCTATAGCTTATTCTTTACCTTGAGTGTGAAAACAAATGTAAACTAATCAATCCATTCTAGTGTAGTTGGCAGAAAACAAAACTGTGGAGCAAATATAGTCAAACACAATGAAGAAACTGGTGCTAAGATTTACTATTCTTTCTTGTCCAAGTTCTTTAGAAAGGTAAGAATGCGTGTTATATGTGATATCAACACAATCAAATAGCTAATGAAACACAGCATTTAAGATTTTAAACATGCTTATGGCTCATCAACAGGGATTTTAAATTAATACTTTAACAACACTTAAAACTTTATGTTTCTATTTGACTCTAAGAAAAAATTGCCTACATTGATTTCAGCACATCTGAGCAGAACATAGAAGAAAATGGTAACTTAAGAAACGTCTTTATCTGAGGATTCCTTGTATATGATTTGATGAAAAGACAATGCAAAATGCACCAAATCAAGCAGTGAATATTTTGTTTAATAAGTCAATGAAATAGTGAACACATGACACTGATTTTATTATTTATTTATTTAATTATTTTTACTTTTATTTATTTTACATACCAACCACAGTTTCCTCTCCATCCTCTACTCCCATTCCCTACCTCCACCTTCTTTCTAACTCCCCCCAATCCATTCCTCAGAAAGCACAAGGCCTTACATTTGAGTCAACAATGCATGGCATATCAAATTGAGGCATGACCAAGCTCCTCCCTCATGCATCAAGGATGAGTTAGGCATCCCACCATAGGGAGTAGTTCCAAAAAGCTAGATCATACACCAGGGACAGATCCTATTCACAATGCTAGGGTCGCCACAAGCAGACTAAGCTACACAAATGTCACCCACATGCCGAGGGCCTTACTCTGTCCCATGCAGGCTCCTAGCTGTCGGTCTAGAGTCCATGAGCTCCATGAGCTTGGGTCAACTGTCTGTGGGTTTGCCCCATCATGATGTTGAGGCCCACCCCGTTTATGTAGTCCCTCCTCGCTCTCTCTAACTGGACTCCTGGAGCTTGGCCCAGTACTTGGCTGTGGATCTCTGTATCTGCTGCCATTAGTTACTGGATGAAAGTTTGATGATGACAGTTAGGATTCTACTTATTTTTAAGAAAATATTGGTTGAGCTCCTACTTACATATCAGAGGAGATTAATAGTTTAATGATGACTGTAAATTTTATGTTAGCTTATAGGAGACTGGATAAGGACAAGGTTGTTCAGAAGTATAATCAAACAATTCAAACTTTTTTGTGAAAAATATTAAAAACAGGATCTGGATATAAAATAAAAGCAAATTGAATCAAAATCTTTCATTTCTTCAAAAATGTCAACCAATGTTTATGCATGTGATTAGAAAAATCACACATTTTCTAATAATGTTTCAAATAACTGATTATAGCTAAATGATAATTTGTCAACTAAATTGGATCCTTACTTTCCTCTATAAATAAAATTATGTCAATTATTGCATTTACAAGTGAAAGGCATGTAACAAATTTAGCTTACATATTATTTTCAACCATAGCATCCATTAAAATTGCAAACTTAAAAATAATGAAAATATATTTTTTACATTTGCCATTAAAATTATGAAGAATACAATATGAGCAGTCAGTGTGTTAGTGCACCTCTCTGAGAAATGGTTCTTTATCATTAATTTTTTGAAGAAGTGACTTAGGATTTCATTAAGATTTACATATTCAAAATTCTTCTTGAAATTCACCAAATCTCATTTGCCAAAAGACAAAGCCTCACTGCGTATCCCAGGCTGACCTCAAGCTCTAGGACCTGCTGCCTACAAGTTAAAGCGTACACCACTATGGCCAGCAGTGCTTATGCACTCCTGTATCACACAGCAAAATTAAATATCTTTTATACTAAAGTTCGTTTATATGGAAGGCCAATTTTGGTAAAGCTAAGGAAACAAGATGGTGAGCTGAACCTAAATATAAACTGAATATAGATTGTGTATTGACTATTATGCAGTAAAAGCAGAACATTTCTACAGTAAAGTCTATCAAGACCCTACTGTAAACGAAATGTAGAAATAGGATGAGTGGGTCAGACAGACTACTCTCAGGACTCTGTCAGCAATCCCAAAGCTGTGGGGGGTCAGAGAAGGCAGCTGGGAAACAATGATGGCTGGCAGTATCTGGTGGGAGATAAGAACCAGGAAAAGAATGCATGCGCATTTTAAGAAAATGACTTGACTATATTAAAATAGAGAGAGCAAAGAGATGGCACATACATGAAGTGTGGATCTTAATGTTTTCTTTTTGAATTAAATGGGCATGTATAATTAAAGGGAAATATTAAAAATTATACGGTTTTAAGTTTTGCTTTTAAAATCAGTTTAATCAGACCAGTGCTTGACCAGCAATGACAGAATTATGGTAGCATTCAGGAATGAGAGACTTGTTATTATCTTTGTAAAGTATTATTAAGTAGGATGAAAAAGAGTAATTTCAGTAAATAATTTTCTCTTCAGGAGAATATGGATTAATTTTCTACAGTAGTTAAACACAGCTTAGATTTATGAATATCTATTATGATTAAAAAGAATCACTGACCACAAAGAACATCAAGAAATGTATGCTTTCTTATATCTAGCACAGTTCTAATACAATCAGAGTTAATGAAAAAAATACTACCCCAGGTTTCTGCAATATCAGAAGGTTATTAAAAAAAAAAAAGTCTGAGCATTTGCAAATGCAAGAGCTCAATGTAGCCTTCCAGATTTCTCCCTCGTCTCCCTGGACTGATACAGGAATCCAGGTTATTGTTATTCTCTTCCTCTGATGGCTTGCACCTGTATCACCTGTGATATTGGAGCAGGACGTCAGACAGAGGTGAAAATGAAATGGGGGAAAATGATGGAGAATGGCTCTGGGCTATGCTTGAAGGGGGTTTCTTGTATCTTCATTTTCTTAGCAAATGACTGTGGTGGTAATCTAATTGTATTGAAATATTATTTTGATTTGTACTGAAATATTAATTTGATTGTATGTTAATAAATAAAGTTGTCTGGGGGTCAGAGCTATTAGAGCCATAGCAAGAGTGTGGCGGTGGTGGCACACGCCTTTAATCCCATAAGATCTCTGTGTGTTCAGGGTCAGAGCTATTAGAGCCATAGCAAGAGTGTGGCGGTGGTGGCACACGCCTTTAATCCCATAAGATCTCTGTGTGTTCAGGGATACAGCCAGCATTGGAGACATATGCCTTTAAGACCTAGGGGGCTGTACATTCAGACAGTGACGAGGCAGTCATGTGTTTGGGTTTACAACCAATGAGAAGGCAGAACAACATACTTTAAAAATACGAACCGAGAGGAAGTAGGTCTCTTTTCGCGAAGCTGGGACAGCAGGAGGAAGGGTGAGATTTTAGCTCTGAGCTCTGACCTCTCGGCTTTCTCTTTTACATTGTTTCTGTGTTTCTTATTTAATAAGACGGTTGGTTACATCTACATCTGGCGCCCAACGTGACAAGAATCCATTAAAAACTGCTTGGCTTGACGGCAGGTCCGCTTTCCCGCAAGGGCGGCAGGCGGCAGGCGGCCCGCGGCGGCGGCGGCGGCGGCGGCGGCGGCGGCGGCGGCGGCAGCGGCAGCGGCGGCACACGGCGGCCGGCGGCGATCGGCTTCTTAGTCCGAGCTGCTGGCGTCCTAGTCCGGGTAGCAACTTCTAGCCCGGGCCTAGGTCTGTGAGCAGCTTGCCTAAAGCCGGTGCTACAAACAACTCAGACCTGCCCTGCCGAACAGGGCCCTGCCTGTAAAGCCAACGCACGTGGTCGGAGCTTAAGGAAGCCAGACCCAAGCCTTGACTCGGCACAAGAGGGAACACGTGGCTGCATTTAAGCTTTAGCCGGCTACGCTTTCTTGTGCGTTCTCTCTTTCCTCTCTCTCTCTCTCTCTCTCTCTCTCTCTCTCTCTCTCTCTCTCTCTCTCTCTGGATTTACACCTGGGACACTAGGTGGCTGCTTTGAAAATCCCCTCGGATTTCTACTGTTCTACGCAGATTTGGTAAGTCATAATATATCAGATATTTTAAAAGAAACTATCTAAAAGAGAATTTTTTTCCACATTAAAAAACAAATGGGTTTTATGTGTACATTGGAAGAAAATTGGTTTTTGTTCGAAATTTTAGGCAGTCTGGCAATGGAACAACTATATAATATTAGTATTGGTGGAATTATGCACCTCATCACTATAATAATCCACATTTTAATATTTAAAAAGATAGTCAATTTAAGTGCCAGGATAACAGCGTTAGAAGAACTTGTTAAACCTGTAAAAATTGAGACAGAAGAAATTAACAGTGAAGTTGTTTCAAGTCGGGATCATAAGGTTGCAGAAAGAAAGCCTGTTTTCACACAGTCACCCTTAATTTATCCTGTAACAGTACAGCAGATGCCTGATCAAATGGCTACACAAAATACTTGGGCTCCAATTGAAATGTTGGATTTAAAAAGGTTTAAGGAGGCAATAGTATCTTATGGCATGCATTCCCCATATGTAAAGCAAATGTTAAACACTTGGTCAACATATAATAGGATAGTACCACAGGACTGGCGGGACCTCGCACAAGGTGTTCTGGAACCCAGCCAGAGACTTCAATTTCTGACTTGGTTTAAGGAGGAGGCTAAAAACATAGAAAAACAATGGAGGGATAAAGGAGTACAAGTTTGCCAGGATCAGCTTATGGGCGAAGGCCAATATGCTTCAGCACAAGCACAATGTTTATATGATGTCCAAACCCTAATTTTATGTCGAACGGCAGCCTTGAATGCATGGGACAAAGTTGAGGAACCAGGAAAAAAATCTGAGTCATTTACAAAGGTGAAGCAAGGCCCAAAAGAGTCTTTTACAGATTTTTTACAAAGACTGGCTTCAGCAGTAAAGAGAACGGTCTCGGATTCAGAAGCTGGTAAGGCAATAATTGAATCTTTGGCCTTTGAGAATGCGAATGCAGCATGCAAAAGAATAATCAGGCCATTAAGGGCAAGATCTGCACCTATGGAAGATTGGATTAGAGAAACAATTAATGTTGAAGCTGATGAGCATGATGATACATGGGTAGGAGAAGTAATTTCAAAAGGTTTGAGGAGTGTTAGATGTTTTGGATGTGGAAAGCAAGGACATTTGAAAAGGGACTGTAGACAGGTCATTTCCAGAAACAATGTTTCTTCAAGGAACAATGGCAACAGAATGCCCCTTCCTTCTGGAGTATGCAGAAGGTGTGGTAAGGGAAAACACTGGACCAACGAATGTAGATCAACAAAGGACAGACAGGGTAATCCTTTGCCTCAGTCTTCGGGAAACTCCCAGAGGGGCCTCAGGCAGGCCCCCAGTGCAAATCCAGTTCAAACCTTTCCGGCAGCCATAGAGGAAATGCCTGCTCTGGAGAGCGATTAAATAACCAAATGCCTATTGGAATAAATCATGCTGGTCAGAATGATGAAACAGAGAGAATAGAAAATTCAGGAGAAAACATAAAGAAAATTTTTTGGCAAACTTCTATTAATGAACAAAGACCAAAATTAACGATAAAAATAAATGGTGTTTTGTTGTCTGGTCTGGTAGACACAGGTGCGGACGTTACCATAATTGCACCAGAATTTTGGCATCCAACTTGGCCTCTTCAGGAGGTAAACGTTCAACTGTTAGGAATTGGGACATTATCTCAGGTGAAACAGAGTGCAAGATGGCTCGAATGTATAGGTCCAGAAGGACAGAGAGGAAAATTAAAACCATATGTGGCTAACATAACTATGAACCTGTGGGGTCGAGACTTGTTGCAACAATGGAATACTCAGATTAACATCCCTCCAATCTCAGAAACAAATCATAAACTAGCACATGTTACTGAGAGAAATATTAGAAGATATTGTTCTAATGAGTGGTCACCAGCCATCCATATTATACAAGAACAGGGCACAATAACTGATGATCTTCCAAAGACACCAACAGCTCTACCTTTAAAATGGTTAACAGACAAGCCTGTATGGGTCCAGCAATGGCCTTTAACAACAGAGAAACTCCAGGCTTTAGAAGAGCTGGTAGAAGAACAGTTAAATGCTCAGCATATTGAAGAATCAACCAGCCCTTGGAATTCTCCTGTATTTGTTATTAAAAAGAAATCTGGTAAATGGAGAATGGTAACAGACCTTAGAGCAATTAACAAAGTAATTCAGCCAATGGGCTCTCTACAATCTGGGATGCCTTTGCCTACTCTGTTACCAAAAGGATGGCCTCTCATAGTTATTGATTTAAAAGACTGTTTCTTTTCAATACCCTTACAAGAAAAAGACAGAGAAAGATTTGCTTTTACAGTGCCTACTTATAATAATTCTCAACCGGTTAAAAGATTTCAATGGAGGGTCCTCCCACAGGGAATGTTGAATAGCCCAACTCTGTGCCAATATTTTGTACAACAGCCATTGGAAGTGATACGTAAAAAATTTCCTAAATCTATAATTTATCATTATATGGACGATATTTTACTAGCTGACTCAAATGCAGATACTTTAGAAATAATGTTTGAAGAAGTAAAGAAAATTTTGCCTCGCTGGGGATTACAAATTGCTCCTGAAAAGATACAAAGAGGAGATTCTATTAATTATTTAGGATATAAAATAGAGCTACAAAAAATTAGACCCCAAAAGGTGCAAATTCGGAGAGATAGACTACAGACTCTTAATGACTTTCAAAGATTATTTGGAGATATTTCTCATCTACGAACTATTGTTGGGGTAAAAAAATGATGAACTGACTAATTTGTTCAAAACCTTAGAAGGTGACAAGGACTTAAATAGTCCAAGAGAATTATCACCTGAAGCTGAGAAAGAATTAGCATTGGTAGAAAAGAAAGTGCATGAAGGACACGTGAATCGTATTGATCCAAAGCTGGATTGCATTTTGGTTATCTTACCTTCTAGGCGTTCTCCTACTGGAATATTAATGCAGAGGGAAGATATTATATTGGAATGGATATTTTTACCAAATAAACCAAATAAAAAATTAAAAACTTATGTGGAAAAAATCTCTGACTTGATTTACAAAGGAAAATTGAGACTTCGTCAATTAGCAGGCATAGACCCAGCAGAAATTGTCGTACCATTAACTAAGGAGGACATTGAAAAATTATGGACAGAAAGTGAACCTTGGCAAAGAGCTTGCAGTAATTTTTTGGGAGAAATTAACAGCAAATATCCCAAAAGCAATAGAATTGATCTTATAAAGAGAGCTGAATGGATCTTGCCTCGAATTGTACGGCAAAAACCCATATCTGGAGTTCGTACATTTTATACAGATGCCAACAAAGAAGGAAAGGCAGGTTACAAATCAGAAAATTTAAGTAAAGTGGTTCAAAGTCCGTATAATTCAGTGCAAAAATCAGAATTGTATGCTATTCTGTTGGTATTAATGGATTTTTCAGAACCTCTCAACATAGTAACTGACTCTCAGTATGCTGAAAGAGTGGTGTTATATATTGAGACTGCAGAATTTATCCCTGATGCTTCAGAATTAACTTCACTATTTATTCAATTACAAGATACAATCAGGAAAAGGAATCATCCTTTATATATAACTCACATTCGATCCCATACTGGTCTGCCAGGCCCTCTAGCACAAGGCAATGAAGAGATTGATAAATTATTGATAGGAAATGTGCTGGAGGCCTCAGAATTTCATAAAAAACATCACGTTAATAGTAAAGGTTTAAAAAAGGATTTTTCCATAACCTGGCAACAAGCCAAAGAAATAATAAAGAAATGTCCTACTTGTTCCTTCTACAATCAGACGCCATTACCAGCAGGATGTAACCCAAAGGGTACTCAGAGAAATGAAATCTGGCAGATGGACGTGTTTCACTTTGCAGAATTTGGAAAATTGAAATATGTACACCACACTATCGATACTTATTCAGGATTTCAATGGGCAACTGCTTTGAGTTCTGAAAAAGCTGATTCTGTAATCACTCATTTGCTAGAAGTTATGGCCATCATGGGTATACCTGCACAAATCAAAACTGACAATGCACCATCATATGTCTCTGTTAAAATGAAACAGTTTTTTGCTTATTACAATATAAAGCATATTACAGGCATACCACATAATCCTACAGGTCAAGCAGTTATAGAAAGATCAAACAGAACTCTAAAGGATATGCTAAATAAACAGAAATGGGTAACAAAAACCCCCAGAAATAGACTGCATAATGCTCTTCTAACTTTGAATTTTCTGAATGCCAATGAGAAAGGAACAACAGCTGCAGAGAGACATTGGATAATAGAAAAAACTACAGAATTAAATCAGCCTATATACTTTAAGGATGTGCTGACCTCAGAATGGAAACCAGGGTATGTATTACATTGGGGACGTGGTTTTGCTTTTGTTTCTACAGGAGAAGATAAGCTGTGGGTACCATCAAAATTGATAAAGGTTCGATTTGAACAAGAGAGACCTCTTAATTAGAGGAGGTGATAGTTCATCAACCAGCATGAACATCCAATTTAAACTAACTTGTATCAATACTGGAATCTTACCAGTTTTTTAGTATTTAGAGAAGACAATTCCAATAATGTGTCAAAATAAACACTGAATGCATATGATAAAGCTGTGGAGTAATTTATCTTATTTCAGATCATACCAAATCAACACTGCTGTGGGATAATGCTCTTGTACACTGTAAAGATTTGTCACTTGAACTGGTTTAGTAAAATGCTGATTGGCCAGTAGCCAGGCAGGAAGTATAGGTGAGATAAACAGACTCAGAGAATTCTGGGAGGAGAAAGGGTGAAGTCAGCAGTTGCCAGTCAGATGCAGAGGAAACAAGATGAGAATGACAGACTAAGAAAAAGTACCAAGCCATGTGGTAAACCATAGATAAGAATTATGGGTTGATTTAAGTGTAAGAACTAGTTAATAATAGGCCTGAGCTAGTGACCTAGCATTTATAATTAATATAAGGTGTGATAATTTGGGAATTGTCTGCTGGGTATTAGAGAGTTGTTGGTGTAACAGAAACTTCTGCCTACAAGCTACACATTTATATATGCCTGTTGGGGAGAGCCAATAGAGCCAAGCACAGTTTTCAATTTCTTATGTTTTTCCTGTAAATAGAAACTAAAATTAATTCATGGAGATAAGGTAGATCAGTTATTTGTTGTTTTCAGTTAACTTACTGAACCCAGTGTGGCACAATGACTGTACTGGAGTGTGAGGTTAGGAATTAGGCCTATATCACACATTTCTATAAGGATTGAACTTTTTAAAAATAGGTAAAGCCTCTATGTTTCAAAAATTTTATATAATCTGTTTAATATTTTTTTAATTTTCACAAGCACACAAAAGGGTTTAATTCTGCTCAATTCCATTCAGATGAATTGCAAGGAATCTGTGGTCTAGGCCATGAACATTGACACTTAGATCACCACACTGACATTCTTCCTCCTCTATTCTTCCATTCCCTTTAAAATGCTACAATCTAATGTTATTCTATCAGTTGTTAATATCACTCAGCCCACACAATTACTGAGAAACTACAGTCAAACATGGATTGTATTAGAATCAATAGTGATTTCCATGGACCACCTTACTAAAATGTAAATGAGAGGCAGAGAATTCATTGATATCTCCACAGACTATTTTTGTAATTATAAGCAGACCAAGAATTAAAAGATTCACGAAATAGGAGTTGTTTACATTATAGTTAAGTTGTTGCCATAATACAGATGTTATGGGAATGCACTGTATCTTTTATTGATCTTAAGAAGTAATGAGGTAAGAAAAGGGACAGGGGAAATATATAATGAAAAGGTTCACAGAGGTGATGATACTTCAGTCTGAGATAATGTTTAATACCAAAAATAGGTACACAATCATCTCACTGTAAGAACATTACATCAATATTAACATATATCTGAATTTCAAAATCTTTAATAAGTGGAAGACTATTTTATCTAGCATTGGTGGTAAATTTAATATTAGTCAAAATAATATGAAGTATATTTAATGTATTAATTACCAGCAGCATTTTTTTACCAAAATTAACAACTATAAATGTCTATATGCTAATAATTTCAAAATATAATCTACTTGAGAAACAAGGGATTTATCATAATCTGTAATTAAAGACTACAATATCTATAATATTAATATATGTATTAAAATTTTATAAATTTAAAATATGAACAAATGTAAATCATATATTTGAAGAAGTAAGATAATTTATATTAAAAAACATGTTATTGTTTGTTTTGACGTTATGCTTATTTTCATAGTTTTATTACTAATTTTCACACTCTGGTATCTACAGCTATTTCTCTCTATACCCCTTGTTCACCTATAAAGTGGAAATAATTGGGTATATCTAAGAGATGTTGAAATAAAAAATCAGCTTCAAGGAATGAAGGAAGGGACAAAAAAATATCTCAGCAAAAAATCAACACCAGCCCCGTTCCTCTCACCTTTGTCAGGAGGCTGTGGAACTTGGGGCATAATTACTGTGTTTCAGTACAAAGATATCTAGAACATCAATTAAAAGTCATTAATCACAGGGACTCTTAAAAATTATTTCACAATTCTAAATGTAATGGAAAATGTTTTGTTTCTGAAAGTATCTAATTGATTGATATGATAAAGTTGGGTTTTCACAAGTCTTGACATATTTAAGCTGAGTATTAGATTTGATGTCTTTGTTTTTCTATCATGACATGTCATTTTTACACAATATCACAGTGTTTTTATGTGTAAACATTTCTTAGCATTTAGGAACATAGATTACTGAACAATGGGACTTTTTTTCTAGACACTTTTTTTCTTGTCAACAAAGGAGAATTAATTCTTGTTTAATTTCTTGCTGCCTTGTTTTGTACCCAAAGAATTTTTATAAAGGTTTACTTCATAATTTGTTTTCTTCTTTGTTTCTTCTTTCCTTCCTTCCTTTTTCTTCTTTCTTTGTTTCTTTCTCCTTTTTCTTTGTCATTTTCTGAGACTGTGTAGCACTTACTGGCCTGGAACTCACTATTTTGACCAGGCTGACTTTGAAGGCTTGGCTGTTCTCCTGCCTCTACCACTCAGGTGTTGCAGTTACATATTTGTGCTTCTAAATCTGTCCTATAATTGATCCATTTAAGTTGGAAAATTTGTCAGAATTAAAATGGTATCATTTGTTTCAACCTTTATGCAATTAAACAGATAATAAATAAATGTATAAAATAGAAAGTTACGAAGGGCTTACTTTCATTCATAGATGCCGGGGGAAAATTATCCAATACTTCTAGAACCACAGACCTGTAATAACCTTTGCTCCTCACAAACACTCATACCCATGCACTTCTGAAAGGACATCTGCCTCTGAGCTCTGTTTGCTGAGTCTGAGTGGCTTCCTGTCATTAATTGTCACTAAGGATTACTGCTTGGACTCTATTAGTTATTTGAGTTATCCCTGTGCAAAACTCATCTCGCCTCAAACCAATTGCACTTAGCATATACTGTAGTAATGTACCAAGTACTATTTCTACACTTGTTAGTAACATCAAGAGTATTTTAAATATTTTTTTATCATTTTCTGTTACTAAGTAACAACACTTTTAACTGATAAACAAAGTTTTTGAATTTTATTTTTATTTCCATTGTACTTTTAAATTAAAATATAATTACCTCATTCTCCCCTCTACATTCCTCTCTCCAACCATTTCTATTGGACTCCCTTGCCCTCTTTTTTTAATTTCATTGTTGTTACACACACACACACACACACACACACACACACACACACACACACACACACACATATTCTCAGCCTGTATAATGTTCTGTATCATTCTAAATTTGAGGAGTACTGATATAACATTTCTGAATAGATTTACTCCAAAGAGAGCATGTTTTGGCTGTACCATTCAGTCCTACATTGTCATAAAAGTCTAACTTGAAAACATGAGAATCCCTCTTGGCCCCTCCCATTTCATTCACTATGCATACATACATGTTTGGTGTGTCCCATATTTCTGCTGTATTAGTTACCCTTTAATCAGCTCTTGCCCATATATATTTTCTTTAGAGAGCAGCCAAAGTAGATATTTAAAATTCAAACCAATCATTCTATTTTGAAAGTAATTTCAATCAATTCTTAATCATTCAAGATAAGTTTTGTTTGTTTGTTTATAAGTAAATTATTTCCTAGGAAGTTCTTATGAAGCCTAAATACATTACAAAAACCAACTATTCCTCACCAATGCAAACTATTTGAGTTTTTTGTATTAATTTAATTTATCAAAACGCCTGTAATCCTATCTGGTTGTAGTTAGTATGTTTGCAAGGAGATCCTGGATAGCAGCCTAGTGAGACTCCAGAAGAGGGAGACAAGAGAATAGAAAAGGCCAACATGGGCATGTTCTATTTATGTCCCTGATAAAACATAAATTGCATGTTGTTCCCTAGAGACTCAGAGCAGTTTCCTATATTGTTGGTTGAACTGGAGAGATACAACATTTATCCACTCCATGTGAGCTACCTAGGGAGACTCGACTTTCACACCCTTAGCCGACCACTCTCACCTCTACACCCGATAGCTTCCACTAATTCAGAGAAGCCCTCTGTCAGAACACAGATATCTCTGAAGAACATCTGAAGTTAGATACTTCCACCTTTAGTTTAGGTTCACTAGGGAGTTTCCAAAGACATCAGAGGACAGGGTTGTTGCTGGCCAAGGGCTGTGATATGAGGTGAACAAAAATATAAAGCACAGTCCATCTCTCTTACCACTCACATCTCTTGATTCTCCGGTTACATCTACTCTGCAGTGTATTTGGGAATAATGATCAGGAATGCCTCTGTGAAACACTTACTTAGGAAAGCTGTTATAAAACCTACAACTGCCTCTAAAATAGCTCCTATCCTCATCATGTCCACTTTAAAGGACCATTGCCAAGATTTAAAATAATAAAACAAAAAGTATCATTTTTTTAAAAAAAGGAAGAATTTGCCTGGAAACATTCATACAGACTGAGCAGATTTTGTTTAGGAGTAAACTTCAACTCAGAATTAAAGGGATAAAATTTAATTCCCAAAAGGCTGGCAAACAGAACAAATTATAACAATATAATTAAAAATATTCTTCTGAGTGAATTTTAAATGCCTTTTATCTTACTGAGACTCAAAAGAAAGAGTTGCAGCATTATTGTAGTTTTGTGTGAAGCATGGTTATCTGGTGTACCATCAAGTTTATTCCATTGGATACACAAATATTTGTACTGATCTGGAATGAAGACCCACTTTCTAGATAGGAAAGCGAAGTAACAGTCGAAGGCAGAGGGGTCACTGACAGAGGGTGACAGCTAGTGGTCAGAAGCAGACACACAAAAGCTGCCAGAGCTAAGAGTGGAAATAGCAGAGTTCATGAGAGTCCCTCACAGAAAGTTCCAATATAGATCTGAGGCAGAACGTGAAAGCAGCTGCGGGTAATAGTGGAAATGTGAAAGAAACAAAAATTGTGCGAGTCCTTGGTAGAAAGTAACAGTTACAGATTGACACACAGACTGTCAGGGAATGGAGAAGCACAGGGACAGAGAAAAAGAAGAAACATTGCAAACTTTATTAGGACAGACAAATATCACCTATCAAGGGGATGGAAGAGGTCCTGGAGTTGAAGTCCACCTGGTTTCTCTAGGTCAGAATTTTTGTATCATCGCAGGGGACACTCCTTCTGAAATCCTGGTCAACCTTACTAGAAAGTGAAGAATTCCATCTCCAAATACGGGAAAGTAGCATAATTGCTAGCTTTCTAAAGCAAATGTTCTGAAAAAAGATAATAGAAACTCCTTTCAAGAATAATCTTTCTACAATTTGGTGTTGATCTGGAGGCTATTAAGGGATCATCGTCAGCATTAGTAATTAGCTTTTGTTTGACTTTATGAAATGTATTTATAAATGTTTCTACAGTTGTCTTGAATGCAAATTACTAGCAATCATTATAAAAATTGGTCCTTGAATAAGTTAATATTGCCCCATATAGGAAAAAGAGCTGTATTTGAAGAAAAGACACTATTGCAGACACTGTTGTGTTAATGTATAGAATAACCACATAATGAAGTGTGGGTAGAGGAGAAATGATCTCAGGCTGTCTGTGCAGAGGCTCCAAAGTGATTAGGTATGACATCTTTTGTTCAAACTCAAGCAAAAGTGCAGTCACATTGAGAATATTTTGTTCTATCTTTATGGAAGTCAGATTCTAGTTGTCTGTATATAGCTTTATTAAAATCTGAGTTGGTGGAATCAAATTATTCAGTTTTGTATGGGGCTATATTTTTGTATGTTGCAACCTGTAAGTTACTCAGTTATAAATGCCTATAGTTTTATTTTCATTTCCTCAAATAAAATATTCTAAAACATCTGATATTTTAGTTATTTTTTGTTTATGCTATAAATTAGAAATTCAAAACCATTGCTTTTTATGATTAAAATATTTAGAAGTCATGTTATTATCCAGTTGGCATGTTAAGTGGCTTTACACAAAGTTGAGTTTATTTCAGTTGTAAAATCAGAAGAACAAGAGCTATCAGCATTTTATGTCTTTTCATGATGTAAAAGTTCTATTTCTCAATAAAACCCTAGTGCTTAGCTTCTTCAAACACTTAAAGTTTGGGGAAATTTTTAGAATGGTATGCTCAAGGTTTAAAAAGACAACATTTTAGAGAGAAAAAAATGAAGATATGCAATGCTATGAACTACTAAATTGAAATGAAATTGCATCTTAGTAATTTTGTAGAATTTTGGAAAAGTTATGTAGCAAGTTAGCTTAAATGTTATGACAATATGAATTAACATTATTCTGAAGATCATAGAAAAATAAACACAGCATTTATTTTTGGTAATTAAAATATTGTTATAATATTCAAAATATGCACTAGAAAAAAAAGCTTTCTTGTACAGAATGCCTATACAATTTGAGTGTATCTTTTTTATAACATTATTACTATTTATGACTTGGTGAAATACATTTATACTATACATATGATTAAGCTTTGAATATAAATCACATGTATTACCTGGTTGATTTTAAATTTCTTCTGAATTGCAACAAACATGTTTCTTAAGTTTAAAGACATCACATAGCTGCATTGAACACTGTTGCTCACTAAGTAAACATTCTGTATCCAAAAGAAGACAATATAATTTAGCAACTATATTTCTTGGAATAATTTGATACCATCAGGAAGATGTCCTATGAATTTTGTGGAGTGGGTTTTGCATCTCCTTTGATTTAAAAAAAAAATAACAGGCAGGAAAATCTAGGCCTCAGAACAGCCAAGTTTATTGAAAGATGAAGCCACACAAGTAGAGATAGACTCCCAAGAGTTGGGATGGTACCCAGGGAAGGTGTCCTAGTTTCCCCCAACAGTTGAGGCTTTTATATAGTTTGGAAGATGATAAACTCCTATTCTTTCTCTGATTGGAGCTACTGCAGGGACTGGATAGCACAAACAAATACAGAAAAGTTGATTGATTTCCCCCAGCACAGTAGCCCTTAGGTGGCAGGTCTGAAAGTTCCCTAAAATAGTAACCTCCATTTGACAGACGAGGATAGAGAAGCCCATAAAAATTCTGTCTTATTTAGGGAGAAGAACTCAAACCTTGGCCATCTTAAAAATTTCAGTGAAAGGTCCATTAATCTTCTTATAGTCATTATTCCCTGATTTTCTGCTTGCTGAGGAGATGTCTGACTCGTAGTTCCTCACTTTGATTTTCCACAACATTTTTCCTTCTGTTAAATAAAGAGATATAAAAGTCTCTAAGCTTTTTCACCTAAATCATGAGACAGCCAAGTGTAGCTGGAGAGCTTCTCTCCAGGTCCCACCAAGCCCCCACAGTCCCACAACCCACGTATAAAATAATCACTCAGACACTTATCTTACTTATAAACTGTATGGCTGTGGCAGGCTTTTTGTTATCTACTTTTTTATCTTAAATTAACCCATTTCTATTCATCTATAAGTTGCCACGTGGCTCGTGGATTACCAGTACCTTATATCTCGCTTGTCATGGTGGTGGCTGGCAGGTCTATCTGCCTCAGCCTTTCACTTACTCCAATACTTCCACCTATACTTCCTGCCTGGCTACTGGCCAATCAGTGTTTTATTTATTACCCAATCAGAGCAACACACGTAACATACAGAACATCCCACAGCAGCCAAGTGAGGTATTTTATATGAAACATAATTTGTATTTAAAATTCCTAACCACTGGATCAAGGAGGAAATAAAGAAATTAAAGACTTCCTAGAATTCAAAGACAATGAATGCACAACATACCCAAACTTATAAGACACTATGAAATCAGTGCTAAGAGGAAAGTTATTTGGGGGGAAGGGTTATAATTATTTGTATTTTTTTTCAATGTGGCACCTCTCCTGTGTCTGCTTAATTTCAAACTAATATTTCAATAAAGACATTGAATTTATTTTTACTTTAAGACTTGTGACTCTTCTTCCTTCTTTCTTGTTCTATTTATAGCTATTCACTTTAATACCAGTACATTTAACTTGTTATGATCCTGTAACCGTGAGGCCTGTTTTAATAACATTTACTCAAAGAAGCATGATCTCTTTTATGACTAAACATAATTATTTGTAAAGGAGCCCTTAAGGTTTTTTCAGGGTCTTGTTTATTCCACTTTAATTTTAAATGTTAGGGGAACAGAAATATCTTCACACAACAACAACAAAACTTCCTTCTTGGTGACTGTATCTTTACTCTTACAGAGTGAGCATATTCCAGTGATTGGACCTATTGTTGAGAATACAGCTTTCATACATTTGAGATTTCGTTCTAATGTACTAATTCTTATTTCTGTTCTTTTCCGTGAATTTAAGAAAATTGTGTGAAACATATAAATTACTATCATGTAACCTTTTTCTTGAGAGTCAAATTGTTCCCTCACTAATACAAATGAATCCTCATTTTATATAGTGTACATAGTATATTAGTTCTATATTCTATACCCAAGAAGAAGGAACCACAATGTAACCTTCTTCTATGAAGGCCAAGTTACAAACCACTATTTGAGTACAGCATCCCTTAGGGGCCAAATAAAGAGTAGTTATAAGCTGTGGGATGGTCTTTCTGTATGCTGTGAATATGTATTGCTACCATTGGTTAAAAAAGAGGTGCTTTGGCTTATGATAAGACAGGATATAGCCATGCAGGAAATCCAGGAGAGATACAGGGAGAAGACTGGTAGTCATGGGAGTCTTTGTGAGCCATTGGGGGAGCAAGATGTTAATAGAACACAGTAAAGCCACAACACACATAGCAATACATAGATTAATAGAAATGGGTTAATTTAAGATGTAATAGCTATTCTATTAATAAGCCTGAGCTACAGACCTAATAGTTTGTAATTAATATTAAGCCTCTGAGTGATTATTTTATAAGATGCCATAGGCCAGGCAGGACACAGAAAAGCTTCCAATTGCAGTTATCAAACTACATATTTCTCTGATAGTCTCTTTTATTCCCGAAGTATATGTTTTTAAATGTAAGAAATTCTGTTGTGCTACACTAGCTATTTAACCATTAATGGAAAGCCACTATCTCCTAACCAAAAATGTCTATCTTGAGGGGGAGCCTTATCATCATGGTCCCTCTTAAGAAATAATCCAGGTCAATTGTCTGCTACAGGTACCACTCCCCAGGAAACAGTGTTCATCTAAAAATGTGCTGAAAATGGAAGGAATATTTCTCTTTCCTTCCCAGAACTGTCACCTCTGAGCAGAAGCTTAAAACTTGCAGTGTGAGTATGTTGTCTGTCTGCTTTTCTCACTTGCCAGCTAGACATAAAGTCTATTCTTTTCTGTATCTTTTAGATGCTGGTTGGAGAAAGTATGCTTTCAATGGTTCTTTGGGTTTTTCATCATCTCTCTGGCGCTCTCCTCCCTCACATGCTGCTTCTTGCTCTGTACCATTTGGTTGACCCTCAAGGTGGCTTAACTCAAATGGCCTGGCTTTTGCTTTTCCTCAGCTTGATTTTCCTCCTCCAGATACCACTAAAGCCTGCCCTACAATCTGTCCTTAAGCACCAGTAAAATTGTTGTGGAACTTCCTTCGGAGTCAGCTCCCAAACTCTTCTATTAACAAGTCTAAGATCCTGGAGAGGGAAATCCCCACTTCCATGGCAACTTGTGTCATCCCAGGTGGATCTTCAAAAAATTTTCTGCCATATTGTTCAGCTGGCTTGAAATATATTAGCAGTAGTTAAATCCCTGTTAAAACAACAGTATCAATGGGCAAGTCAATGAAAAGCAGAGATTTTGTGTTTTATAATGGAAGGAAATCAGATTTCATTTAAGTCCTTCTGAAACATTAGAAACTAACAATGACAACATTAAAGGAAATTTGGCACAATGGCAACGCTTTGTTGAGTCCCAAGTTTGGGAAAAAAAAGTAGAAATCCTACTCAGTCTATTTATTTCTAGCCCAGTGAATGTTTCATTTTATTAAAGTGGTAGGATCATCCATTTTGTACTCTCCAATATCCCATACAAGGTTGTTAAGGTTATAAAATGCTCACAGAGGTTTTGCATTTTTTTAATACTGTAAAATTTACTACCTAATTTTACACATGAAATTTATGAACACACAGTCTTATTTTCAAAACCAACTGTGTTTAATAATTGCATCTCTAGGGATTTATATTACACCAAATTTTATATTGTATATCTCACCCTGATAAAGTAAGGCTTGGGATCTCATTTTGCTCTTTCTTCAAGGTAGAATCACTCTTTTAAGCGTTTTGTCATGAATGTTCAAAGTGGAAGAGACTAGAAGAGGAACTTAGGAGATACTGAAAGGAAGTAAAATGGCCTGGTAAGACAAACTGATAAGCCATGAAATTAGAACAATGCACACTTCTCTTGTTAATTGCATTCCAGTCCTCATGTGAGGCAAGAATTTTTCTGGTGGAGTTATTTCCCAGCATTTCTTCCCATACTCTTTGTCCCATGTCACCACCCTCTTCTGCTGAATGGTTTTAGTAACATGTAATTCCTTTTTGTTTTAATCTATCTTCAAAATTTCATTTGTTATTATTAATCTCTCTCTCTCTGTGTGTGTGTGTGTGTGTGTGTGTGTGTGTGTGTGTGTGTGTGTGTGTGTGTGTGTTCATGATGATATGGGAGAAGTGTGCATGCCAAGGCTTGGATGTGGATGTCAGCAAACACCTACATCAGGTTGGTTCTCCTCTCCACTTCTACAGGAATTCTGATCATTGAACTCTATTCTTAGGGTTATCTGGAAAACAGCTTCACACCCTGGGACATCTCACTGTTTCATACTATTGTTTTCTGGTAATATCAAAGAGGAGACATTATTAACAGTTTTTCAAGAAAGTGTTTGATAAATTTGTATTAAAATTAGCATAAATCAGAAGTTCTCATCATCCTTTATTTTAATGTCCTGATGCCATACTTCCTCTGTGATCACATATGTAAAGAAGCCTTTCTCCACAATCACCTTTCAATCAGTTATTTCAAGGTTTATAGCCCAAACAGTAAAGCTCTGAGTTCAAATGTATAAAACACAGATAGTTCATATTTTGCTCATATTTTTATTATTTTGGATGGGCTTTTAAAGTTTAATACTGATATGGAATTCAGCTGGCAGAAATATAAACACATTGGAAATAATTCCGTGAATAAATCAGGATAATGGAAACCAGAGTGAGATGAGGTAGTAATTGCTCCATTTATTATATTGAGGATCAGGAAGTTCAGGTTTCATACCTGAAACTGAATTGATATGTTTGGCCAATATAAATTTCTCTCAGTAAATGTCTCTCATATATTTCAAAGACCAATAGGTTTGACTTCTTTTGTAGAGGTAGGATGAACTAGAATGGGTTGAAATGGTATCAATTTAACCTGGTCCTATCAGTACACAATCCATCACATAGTAGACTCTGAGATTGAATAAAATGTGTAAAAATATACATCTCAGAAGCAAGTGATTTACAGCTATATGAGAAAGTTAGCAAATATGTTCTTCACATAAGTTGATTAGTACAAAAGAAATCAAGAATAATTATCTCATGATATTAATGTTAATCATCTAAAATTAGAATTAAATATTTAGTGTAATGTTGTAAATTACACATACATGTGAAGTGTGCATGTTTTAATTTTAGTTATAAAATATTGTATACACTCAAAGACCACAATATGTCATAAAAGAAACCAATTTAATTAATGAAGCTATACCTAATCAGTTTATTTTTATAATGGCAGCATTAAAATACCCATTTTGAAAATATGCATTTTCTGTGGCCATGAAACAGTGAAGTATGTCAACATTTTAATTTTCTCTTTGCTTTGCAACAACTGAAAACAAATGTCTCTTAACACTGCATCATTTTTTCTAGTTCCATGTATTTGCCTGCAAATTTCATGAGGTCATCATTTTTTACAACTGAGTAATAATCCATTATGTAAATGTGCCTCAATTTCCTTATCCATTCTTCAGTTGAGGGGCATCTAGGTTGTTTCCAGGTTCTAGCTATTAGGAATAATGCTGCTATGAACATAGTTGAGCAAGTGGCATTGTCATATGATTGAACATCTTTTGGGTATATGTCCAAGATTGGTATAGCTGGGTTTTGAGGTAGATTGATTCCCAATTTCATGAGAAACCACCATACTAATTTCAAAAATGGCTATTCAGGATTGCACTCCCACCCACAGTGTTCCCCTTACTTCACATTCTCTCCAACAGAGTGAGGTAACCCAGAATCAGAAAGACAAGCATGGTATGCATTCACTCAGAAGTGGATATTAGGTGTAAAATATAGGATATCCAATTTACAATCTATAGCCCCAGAGAGGCTAGATAACAAGGGGTGCCAAAGGAGTAATACATGGATTTCCCTGGGAAGGGGAAGTAGAAGATCTCCTGGGTAAACTGGGGGTGGGGGAAAAAGGGATGGGAAGATGGGAGGATGGGACATGAGGGAGCGGTTTGAGTGGACTGGGTTTGGGAGGCATACTGGAGCAGGATGGAGTGAGGGAGTAAAGAAAGAGACATCTTGATACGGGGTGGGGGGCAAACTTGATGCCAGGGAAACTCCCAGGAATCCATAAGGATGACTCCAGCTAAGACACCTAGCAATAGTGGAGAGGGTGCCTGAATTGACCATCTACTGTAATGAGACTGGTAACTACCCTAATTGTCATCAGAGAGCTTTTACCTAGTAACTGACAGAAGCAGATGCAGAGATGCACAGCCAAACACTGGGCCAAGCTCCAGGAGTCCTGCTGAAGAAAGGGTTGTAGGAGCTATGGGTGGTGGTGGTGGTGGTGGTCAAGGTCATGGATGAGGAACCCACAGAGACAGCTGCCCTTAGCTCTTGGGAACTCATGGACTCTATATCAACAGTTAGGGAGTTTGCATAGGACCAACCTAGGCCCTTTGCATGTGTGTGACAGTTGTGTAGCTTAGGCTGTTAGCAAGGCTCCTAGCAGTGAGATCAGGACCTGTCTCTAGCAGTTAGCTGGCTTTTGGCAATCTGTCCCCCATGCTGAATTACCTTGCCCAGCCATGATGCAGGGGGAGGAGCTTGGTCCTGTCTCAACTTGATGTGCCATGCTTTTTTCAATCCCATGGGAGGCCTCCCCTTCCTGAATGGAGAAGGAAGAGGGGTGGATGAGGAAAGGGGTAGATGCAAATGGAGGGGTACAGGAGGAGAGGAGGGAGGGGAAACTCTCAGTATGTAAATTAAATGAAAAATGCTAATTAAATAAAAAAATACTCTATCATATACCTATAGGACTATTTTTACTAGTCATTGTGACATTCAGTTGTACAATTTTTGGAGGATGACTTTCTTTCTGTAAAGACATATTTGACCTTATACTGATTATATAGCCCAGGATGGTCTTGCATTTGTGATTCTCCTGATTTAGGTTGCCAAGATTTGTATTCATGGGTCTGCAGCATCACACACCACCAGAGTATCTTATTAACAAAAATAATTTATTTCACCAGTAATGCCTTCCTGCTTCTTGACCATGCACCATGCACCATGCACCATACTAAATAGACATTTTACTTTATTGCGTAGGAGCCCCAAGATTTAATGCAAGGGTTGCACAGGTCATTGCAGTATCCCTCTGCTAGTCTTTCTCATTTCTGAACATTTAGAAATGTCTAGAAAATGAGTGTTAACACAGTTGTCATTATATTCACTGACTAATGATCGAGAAATAATATAGCACCGATAATGCTTAGACCTCACAGTAAGAAATTTTAAAACAACACCTGTTTGCTTTGTTTTGATAATTATGAAGTCCTACACCTGGAATGATGGTCATTATTAAGTCTTTATGTCCACAGACAGTATAATTCAATTTTTGTTTTGCAGATGAAAACTGTCACTGAAAACACTAACGAATGTGAATGTATTGGCGGCTGGGAAAGTGCCTAACTGAAAGTAGACACTGAGCATTGGGATTCAAGAGACAGCATGAGCTTCAGAATATTTGATCTTATTTGAGAAGTAGTTGTATGAGATTGGAAGTAAAGATTGCCTGTAACTCTAGTAATCTAGGACTGTCATGAGATGTCTGAGTTTGCCATAGCCCTTAGCCCTGGCTCCTTTACAGAGTGAGATAACAATGGTTCCTCTGTGAGGTACACTATGATCTGGGCAGTTTCTCTTTCAATACGAATGAGCATGCTTCCTGATTATACATGAAAACACAGCAGGGTTGACTGAAGCTTATGAATGATTATCCATGAATGGTCAGTCTCCTTTTCATATATTTCCAGACAGAAATAAACATGATGTAGGTTTTGTAATGAACAGAGTTATGTTGTTGATCTCAATAATCTGTGCAATGACAGAATGCTGTGCTATGTTCACAACATGGAACAGTCTGCCTACTATAGTTTAAAACCTTATAAAAAGAGAAATTCAGTGTTTTTTTCCCTCTCATCCCTCCTCCCTCTCTGCCCCCATACTACCCTCCCCATCCACCTCCAATTTTCTCTTCCAAAAATGTAAGACCTCCCATGGTAAGTCAGCAAAGCTTGATAAATTCAGTTGAGGAAGGACCAAGCTCCTCCCTCTGCATCAAGGCTGTGCAAGGTGTCCCATCATAGGTAATGGACTCCAAAAAGCCAGCTCATGCACCAGGGATAGATACTGAACTCATTGCCAGGAGCCTCTCAAACAGTCCAAGCTACACAATGGTCTTGCTTATGCAGAGGGTCTAGTCCAGTGCCATGTAGCTTCCACAGCTGTTGGTCTAAAGTTCATGACTTCCCACTAGTTTGGTTTGGTTGTCTCTTTACATTTCCCCATCATGATCTTGGTGTCCCTTCCTCATAGAATTCTACTTTCCTCTCCTCAACTGGACTCCTGGAGCTCGACATGTTGCTTGGCTGTGGATCTCTGCATCTGCTTCCATCAGTTACTGGATGAAGGTTCTATGATGACAGTGAGGGTGTTCACCAATCTTATTACAAGGGTAGGCCAGTTCGAGCACCCTCCCCACTCTTACTAGTAGTCTAAGCTGTGGTCATCCTTGTGGATTGCTGTGAACTTCCCCATCACCAGGTGAGAAGTTCAGTGTTAAAAATGAGACTGAAACGGTGCTACTAATGATATGTGACCTCTGTGTGTGTGTGTGTATGTGTTATGTGTTATGTGTGTGTGTGTGTGTGTGTGTGTGTGTGTGTGTGTGTGTATGAAATATATTAACAATGCAACTTTATTTTGTCAGTTAAGAGCTGATTTTTTAATAATGCTAAATGTTTGCGAGGCATTCGAGATCTGAGATTTCACTGTTCAGAAGTAGTGAGGTTGTGTTGAACATTCCCTCTCAGAGCATCTCTGTTTCAGAGTCTGAGTTTCTTGCTGAACAAGTTGGTACCCGCGAAGTAAAGGCACTGAGCTGTATCAGAAGATAGTTTCACGAGAGCACAGACAGAACATTAAAAATATTGCTTAAGGGATGTCAAAATGGCTCAGTGGGTAAAAACACTTGCCCCCAATCCTGAAGATGTGTTTGAATGTCGGGACTCACATTCTAAATGGAGAGAAAGGAATCTAGGAAATTGTACTCTGATTTCCCTCTATGTTGATTCATTTGCTCATGCTCATGTACATATCCACACCACACACACACTAAATAAATAAAGTACTGTTTAAAGAACAATATGAAAAATATACGTGAATAACAAGTTTTCTAAGATATCAGGAAGATTGTAAACATTTCTAAGATATCAGGAAGATAGTAAACATTTTAAACTCACCAAATGATCAAAATGATGCCTTCTCAAGCCCGAGAAGCTACTTGTAAATAATTATCCAATAGAAGCTACTTGTAAATAATTATCCAATAGAACTTGGTGGAGGTAAGCCTGTTTCCAAGTGGTGATTAAAAAGTACAGGAAAATAACATTGTATTTATTCTATTTATACACTCAAAATATTTATAACTGTAAAAAAAGCACATTTCTTCAATGAATTATGAGGACATAAAATCAAATTTTTTGTTAAAGCAACTTTAATTTATGATGAAGGCATAATTCAATCAAGTCATGTATTTTTCTCTGTATGTATTTCTCTCTGTAATATTTTATATGAATTTATAACAATATATTAATAAGCTAATATTAGTATAATTCCTATACCACATTATGGTTCATTAGATTTAATTAAAATTAAATATGATTAAATTTTGGGAAATTTCATTTGTATTGTAAGATTATGGTGAACAGTGTAATGAGTCTTGAAAAAATTGAAGAAGCTAACTATATTTCAAATATGGGGTTTTTTTGCACATTTCACTTTAATAAATGGATAATGTTATACAAAATTTTATCTCATTTTGTTATGTGTGTATGTATATACACACACAAACACACACACACACACACACACACACATATATATGGAGGCTTTTTTTTCTTTTAAAGGTATTTAACTTATTCTTTTAGCATTGAATAGAAAATAGGGGCATACATTTTATTCTATTAGCTTTGTTAGTGTTAACCTTAAAATAATTTTGTCTGAAAACACAGTAATATTTGCCTTTCCTTTCAATCTTATTTGCTGTTTTTCCTAAGCAATAGGAGTAAAACCAGAAAATAAAATACAAATTTCCATTCACAGTTCTCTATGAAAATTAGCTCAATAAAATTAATGTACAATTAAATCACATAGAAGTGATTTCAGTAATTGTCTTTTCTCTTTTAAATGAAAATATTAGAAAATCAAATAATTGATTAAAAATGAAATAATTATTATTGTCCTTTGCCAATAAATTGTATATTGAATCTGAAAAATCTAATTGATATCGGAAACTTTGCATAAAGTTTGTTATATACATCATGTAGGAATTTGTGAGAAATTGACATCTTCAATGTTAGGTATTGATTCATCACTTGTCTTTTAAACATTTAGCTAAGAAGAAGTAGAAGAAGTAACTAAAAAGTTGAAAGGACAAGCTTGGTCCCTTGACATAATTAAAGTAAACACAGTGATGAAGTTTACCTGAGACAGCAAGTGAAAACATAAAACCAAATTACACATAAATGTTGTAATGAAGCAGATCATTTACTTTGCAAAGCTTATATTTTACTTGCTAAATTTTAAAATGTTCTAACACCCGGTATGTTGTGGAATAATCACTTTGTACATGGTGGAGATGTGTCTTTACCAAGGCACCTTCTGATTGGTTTAATAAAGAGCTGAATGGCCACTAACTATGCAGGAAGAAGTTATGTGGGACTCCTGGGGACAGAGTTCTCTGGAATCACCAACCAGCCTCAGAGGAAGCAAGACATGCAGGAGGGGAGGTAAAAGCCATGTGGCAACATGTAGATGAATACAAATGGGTTAATTTAAGTTAAAAGAGCTAATTACAAACAAGCCTAAACTATAGGCTGAATTTTCATAATGAATAAGTATCCGTGTCGTTTTCTACTTTTGTGAGCTGGCAGCCCAAAGAAAAATTTCTCTCCAAAAGTATGAGAGATAAACAGTATACTTATTTAAAATACAAGTTTAGTATCTACAGGTAATTAAAAGGTTGGTGATGGGTTGATGGCAACTACCACAGGCTACAGAAAAAAAATCCTTAAAAACATCCTTAAAATATCACTTGACCTGCATGTGTGTAAACTTGCATGCTAGAATGTGTGAACACACACACACACACACACACACACACACACATACACACACACACAGAGAAACACTTTTTAAGAGATATGAATAAATTATCTAATATTTGAATTTTTTTTATTTGATAAAATTCCAAACAATTCACATTTGTTTTGAAACATTTCTGAGCAAATTTCAAGCCAAGTACTGCAAATATTAATGAATCTGAAAATTAATACATCAAGTAAGAATTGAACACTTAGAATATATAATTTTCACATATGGTTGTATACCCATGATATTGCCTCAGCAAACTGTTCTATTTGCCTTTCTTCTCTGCTCTCTACCTACAGGTAAAATACTATATTGTGCAGTGACTTTTGACTAAACCATGACTAAATGGTTGCGAACATTTATACTTGCCTTTTCTCAAGACACTTTCTTATAGTAAACAAAAAACATTTTGCTTATTTCATGATCATTAAAATTTTATCCAGTGTAACTTGTGCTGTTGGGAAGTCATTACAGTCCCTTTATGTTTGGATAAGTGGCCTTTCATGCCCTCCTACACAGCTTTAAAGAAACCAGAAAGACTACAGTATAGTGTTTGCAGTTTCTGTACCCTTACAGAAGACAAGGAATGGATCTGACACTATGGAGTTGCACTGGGCTTGTGTTCAAACACTAAAACGTTTTAACACTCTTGCCATCAGTGGCTCATCTGATAATTTTACCCTACACTTCCTTGGATGATTAGTTCCATTTTATTCTGTAACATCAAAGGTGGACACTGTTGAAAATAGATGAATGTCATAATAATCTATTCCGTGGAGGAGGTAAAATGAACATATTCTTCACACTGACAAAATGTGTAGTCTTTTGAATTCAGAATTATTATAACATACTTACAAATGATATGAGAGTAAGAGTACAAAATAGAATATGTTGAAAAGATAATTATACAAGAAAGGGGCCTCTTGGACACCTAAAGCACAAGACAAATTATAATAAATTCAAAGAGATTTTATTGTTGCATCCAAATGCTCTGTCATAATTCCCTTTAAATGTCTCAAAATTTAAACTTCTGCTATACACATACATGTAAATATATTTGTACTCAACAAAAATTGTATGATTTTGCTAGGGCTTTAATAAAAGCACAAATACTATAAAAGTTTCAAAATAAGTATATATTACTTTTTTAAATAAGGGATAAAAATCCATATCTGTACATTCTGATGAAACTGTTGCTTTGTCCAGTCTTCTGAAATGTTTAGTTATTTTGGTTCAGTCTCAGAAGTAGATGGGATTACAGATTGCTGCTTGTTATACTGTCAACATTTAATAAAATCAAATATTCTCAAATTTTTTACTTTGAAGAATTCACAGATGAACAATGTTATTTTTCTTTTTCACCTTTAAAACTACTGATGAGATGGGAAGTGTTGTCTGCTAAACAATAGAAGAGGTGTATCACCAAGTGCTAACCTCAGCTGTGACTAAAACACAGGCCTGAGATTTAGTGGGACAAGATTAATACAATGGTAGTCTAAAACAGAGTCCTTGAAAGAACTCCATAGGGATGTCAGTGACACTAGGCCATGACACCTGAGGACTAAACAGTAGACATTTGTCAAAAGATTAGTAACAACTTAAATATGGGGTGTTATTCTCTCAAGTGTGTTAAAGTTCTATTGAAGCCATACATTCTCAGTTGCTCAAGCTGATACCACATCATGAAGTGATAAAAACAAAATATACCAAGCTCATATGATATTCAATATCATAAGAAACAGTCTAATCTGTTTTTTTCATTGCTGGTACTAGTTATTTGTATTATCCTATAGGGGGTGTATATAAACACTGCTACTCAAATTCAACCTTAGGTTTCTCAGTGTATCTAAAAGGACATTTACAAGTGCCTCAGTCAGTGCTTCTTCTACCTTCAAGACATTAAGGTTTAGTTCTCTTTGAAAGTAGTGTCTGATAAGCGGCCTATCTACAGTGCATATAATGTAGTGGAAATGGTGAGATTTCACTTCTAAAATTAGAACTTGCAGTCTCTACAACTTCCACATCACTGCCCCCTGATGCTCCTTCTTCAGAGCTGGTAGGTGTTTTGGCAATGACAACTGGAGAGCCTTTAGGTCACAGTTAATGAGATTCATTAAACAATGATCTGGGAGACATAAGCCCACCCCAGGTCATGCAATGTTTAACTATCACATGAATAAACTTGTAACTGACAATACCTTAGAGAATGTTTGGATATTTAAATGTCAGCATGACCCCATCTAGCCCTGACTCAGTGTAGGTGTGGCGGTCATCTTTGAGGGGATTCAAATGAAGGCATCACATTTTAAATCCTTCTTTTTTTTTTTTTTCAGAGTTAAAAGCAAAGAGGTCAGAGCAATAGCTAAGAGCTGAGATTAAAAACCTTACCCTTCACTGCCACTGCTGTCCTACCTCTCTGCAAGAGACCTACTTCTTGTGTGTTTGTCCTTTTTATTGACTTTCTATTTTGCCTTCTCATTAGTTGTAAACCCAAACACATGACCTCCTCTTCACTGCCCATCTATACAGACCTCCAGGTCTTCTATGGTTGGTATTGAGATTAAAGGCATGTGTCTCCATGCTGGTGGTATCCTTGAACACACAGAGATCTGCCTGTTATGTGATCGGGATTAAGGGCATCTGCTACCACTGCCAGACTTCTGCAATGGCTTGCTATTAGCTCTGGCCCCCAGGCAACTTTATTTATTAACATACAGATAAAATCACATTTCAGTACAAATAAAATATCACCATAATCAATTGCTGATTAAATATTTTCCACTTAACAAGATTGAATCCTGAGTTAGCAGATTTTAACTTTAAAGCCAGAATATAAATACCACAGTCTTATTAATAGTTAAGATCTTAAAATGTTGACTTCCTTTGATTAGCAGGAATGCCAATACACAACATATATAGATCTTGGAATGTAAAGAGATTGCAATTATATTATAATTTTTCCAGACCAAGACATCAAAATAATACAGCAATCTGTTTCATTACCAAGGCAAATGGAAGATAAGAAAACTCACAAGATTAAGTTAGATATTAAGGGATGAAGTGACGGTTACAGAATAAGACAGGGTAATCTCTTTTCCAAAAAAATATTGTATCAGGTAAATAATTACAAAAGTTACAAGTGCTTACAGATAAAAGTTTAGTAAAATTAGGAAATGGGGATTGAGATAGGTAATACTATGCATAAATTAAATGTTTTATTTATATGTACCAATTTCATATTTCCATACTAGTATAAAATATAATTTGGTAAATTTTCATGCTCTATTACTCTTTTTTCTACCTCTCTGCATTTTTGCCATTCCCTATATATATATCTTTCATGATCATATCCAGATCTATACATGTTCCTCTACACAAATAGGACTTGATTCTACTTTAGAGATGATTATAACCCAATAGTGAGTGTATCACATATTCATTACACAGTTTTCATTTGATTACATATGCTTTGATTATTTACAGTCTCCCAAGCTTGCTTACTTTCTTTCTTTCTTTCTTTTTTTTTCCTCACTTTTTGAGACAGAGTTTCTTTCTGAAGTCTTGGCACATTCAGCCCAGGGGGTTCAATTGCTACTTATTATGTGTTTTGAAATTTTAAATATGTTTATGTATGCAAAACTAAAGGTGGAAAACTTTACTCTGATCACTTTAAAAATGAGATATTTGCCCTCTCCTGGTCACCAGATCCAGGCCTACAACTCCTACAGAAGTCCCATGCTACACTACAGGCCACAGCAATATCCAGAACCCCAGGTGAGACCCTACCCACAGGCAATATGCTACTACTAAAGATCTACATATTCCAACACAGTTGAAGAACAAGAAAACAACTTTAAAACAAACTTATGAAGATGTAGAATTCCTTAAAGAGGAAACGAACAAATGTCTTAAAGAAAGTCAGGAAAACAAACAAACAATTGGAGGAAATGAATAAATCACTTAAAAAATCCAGGAAGACTCCTACACTGATCTCCGTAATCCAGTTTACAACTCCAGCTGTTTTACTAGAGGCCAGGCTAGTCCCAGTGACCCCAGGTAAGACATCTCCCACTACCCACTCATATTCCTTAAAGCCTGCCTAACAATTGCAGACTACATCCCCACCCCTTGGCTCCATAATCCAGCCCACAATTTGGCAGAAGATTTCTGATCTACCTGAGGCCATACTGGTTCTAATGACCGAAGATAAGACACTGCCCACAGCCAGGTGAGAGTCCTTAAAGGGGGCCCAAAGGCCCCCAACTGCACCCTCTCCACTGAGCTCCATATCCCGGTCCACAACCTGCACCTAAAACTTCTGCTGTATTAGAGGCCACACTATACTAGGAACCTCAGAGTCCAAGCAGGTCCCCAGAAATCTTGAGGCAACATAGGCATTTGGAGACATAGAGGCAACATTGGTACCTGAAACTACAGGGGTCTTGCAGGCTGCAAAAAGCCCAGTGGGGACCCTACTGGGCCCGACGAGTAGCTAGTCTCCAGACAGAACACTGGCCACTTAGGCCAGAAGACCAGAAAAAATATATAAAACAAGGGAAAAAAAAAAAAAACCCACCCATCCAACAAAGACAAACCCTTTACAAATCCACACCTAGACCTATAACCATTCCAAAACCAGATGCTTAAACTGCAGTGTAATAACACAATGAACAACAGAGATGGAAATATGGCACCACCATACCCCAACTATCCTATGGCAGTAAGACAGGAACATTCCAACATAATTGAAGTAAAAGAAAATGATCTTAAAACCACTTTTATGAAGATGATAGAAGTCCTTAAAGAAAAAGAAAAAAGTTCTCTAAAGCAATTGAGGCAAAGACAGACAAAATATTGGAGGAAATTAAAAAAATAAAATCCCTTAAAAATGCCAAGAAACCTAAGAAAAAACAAACAGGTGAAGGATACTCTTCAGGACCTGAAAATGGAAATAAAAGCAATAAAGAAAACACAAATGGAGGTGATTCTTGAAACGGAAAATCTGGGTAAGCAAACAGGAACCACAGATGCAAGCTGCAAAAACAGAATACAAGAGATGAAAGAGCGAAACTCAGGCACTGAAGATATGATAGAAGAAACAGATTCATCAGTCAAAGAAAATGTTAAATCTAAAAAATCCCTAACACAAAACACCCAGAAAATCTGGGACACTATGAAAAAGCAATATCAAACAGAGGCATTACCTCTGACTAAAGGAAAAAGATTTTCAAATTAAATGGACCCAAGAAACAACTTTGTGTAGATATTCTAATATCTAACAAAATAGACTTCCAACCAAATTAATCAAAAGAGATGGGGTAGGATACCTCATATTCATCAAAGAAAAAGTCTACCAAGATTATATCTCAGTTCTTAATCTATGCCCCAAATACAAGGGAACATACATTTATACAAGAAACATTACTACAGCTTAAGTCACACATCAAACTTCACACATTAACAGTGGAAGACCTCAATACCTCACTCTCACCAATGGACAGGTCATCCAGATGAAAACTAAACAGAAACATGGTGCAGCTCAGAGATTCTACAAATGAAATGGACCTAACAGATATCTATAGAACATGTCACTCAAATGTAAAAGAATATACTTTCTTTTTAACACCTCATAGATTTTCTCCTGAATTTCCAAATACTCTGTCACACAGCAAGTTTCCACAAATAAAAAAAAAAAGAATAAACTCTGTACCCTGTTAGACCACCACAAGAATAAAGTTGGATTTTAACAACATAAACAACAGAAAGCTTATTAACTCATGGGAACTAAACAATACTCTACTAAATAAAAAAGGGTCAAGACATAAATAAATAAATAAATAAATAAATAAATAAATAAATAAATAAATACACAACTAAATAAATAAAAAGGCTTCCTAGAATTCAATGAAAATGAAGAAACAACATACACAATCTCACGGAAACTATACAACTCTCTACTGAATTACTAGTGGATCAAGGCAGGAATAAATATGTCCTAAAATTCAATGAAAATCAATACACAACATGCCTAAGTTCATGGGAAACAATGAAAGTGATACTAAGAGGAGAATTAGTAGTACTAAGTGTTTTCATAAAGAAATTAGGGAGATGTCTCATACTAGCAAATTAATGCAACACTTGAAGATCTAGAACAAAAAGAAGCAAATATACCCAAGAGTTGTAAACAACCATAAATAATCAAACAGAGGGCTGAAATTAATAGAAACAAGAAAAATATAAACAATAAATGAAACAAAGAGTTGATTCTTTAAGAAAGTCATGAAGATTATACAAAATTTTATCCAAACTAACTAAAAGACAGAGGAAGAATATCTAAATTAACAAAATCAGAAATGAAAAGGGGAACAGAATAGACTCCAAGAAAACCCAAAGAATCATTAGGTATTACTTCGAAAATGTGTATTCCACTAAGTTGGAAGATCTAAAAAAATGGACAGTTTTCTAGATGAATAATACCAAAGTTAGATCAAGATCAGATAAATAATTTAAATAGACCTATAAACCTTACAGAAATAGAATCCGTCAGTAGAGTCTCCAAAACAACAACAACAAAAAGTTCAGGGGCAGACAGTTTTAATGAATAATTATTCTAGACATTCATAGAGGAGCTAATACTAATACTTCTAGAAGCACAAGAAATATTGCCAGAATCATTTTATGAGGACACGGTCAATCTGATATGAAAACTACACAATGACTCAACAAAAGAAGAAAAAAGAAAATTACAGACATATTTCCCTCATGCACATATATGCAAAAACACAATAAAATGATTGAAAACTAAATCCAAGAACACATCAAAAACATCATCCATTGTGATCAAGTAGGCAGACTTTGTCCCAAAGATGCGGGAATAGTTCAATATATGAAAATCTGTCATTATAATCCACCATATAAACAAACTTAAAGGAAAAAAAAACATAGTCATCTAATTTGATGCTGAAAAGCCTTTGACAAAGTTCAACAACCCTTCAGAATAAAAGTGTTGGAGAGATCAGGGATGCAAGGGACTTATATAAACATAATAAAGGTAATTTCCAGCAAGCCAACAGTCAACATCCAATTAAATGAACAGAAATGCAAAGAAATTACACTAAAATCAGGAACAAGACAAGGTTGTTTACTCTCTCCATATATTCAATATAGTGCTTGAAGTTCTATGTAGGGCAATAAGACAACTAGAAATCAAGGGGATAGAAATTGGAAAGGAAGAAGTCAAATTATTGGTATTCCAGATGGTATAATTGTATACATAATCAACTCAAAAAATTCTACTAGGGAATTCCTACACCTGATAAACACCTTCAGCATAGTGCCTGGATGTAAGATTAACTAAAAACAAACCAGTAACCTATACACAAATGACAAACAGGCTGAGGAAGAAATCAAGAAATCAGCCCCCTTTATAATAGCCTCACATGGTATAAAATGTCTTGGTGTAATTCTAACCAAGCAAGTGAAAATACTGTATGATGATAACTTCAAATCTTTGATTTAAAAAATTGAAGAAGAAATCGAAAGTTGGAAAGATCTTCCTTGCTCATAGATTGGTAGGATTGTCTTGCTCTGTGTTCAATGTGACACATAAAAACATGCCAGAGATGTCTTTATGAGGCGCTAAGATAATCAGAACAAAGTATAAGTCTCTTCCTACAATATACTCAGGTGATTACGTGGCAGGTAAAACTGAAGGCTGCATATGGCATGCCCCTCAAGGGAAATATACAGCAACAAAGTTAGATTGGCTGGAGTTACCTCTGCTCTATGCAGAGGATTATACTGATGGACAAAGAATGATGAAGAAAATGGTGAAAAATGAGCTATCAGGATCTCCCTCTCTGAGGAAAAGTTAACTATACAGAACTAGTGCTGTGTCATATGACCAAGCAGCAAAAGAACCCCAGGATCTGACAAATAAGTTCTATAAAAATATAAAATGTATGTATTATGCCAGAAATTGAATAATAACTTCAGTAGCTTTAGCCTGAAGATTTTTCTTGGGCCTATTGATAACTGGCACTCTGACCATTAAAAGTTAATAATACACTACTTGTGACAAAGTCTTTTGCTGGAGCTGGCTTGGAGATTTGAAACCAGACAAGCTGCTAGCCTGAGAACAGCTGTCACATTCTTCTAGATTCTTAGAAGTTAGGTCATAGGGTTGATGAGGGAAAATGACTATAAAAGATAACTCTGTTCTATCAATGATGACTGTTATGCCCAGATTGTGACCCCCCCCCCCCCGCAAAGAGACCACCAAAGACCTTGGATGTCCAGAATGCAACAGCAAGGTTTATTCTGCAGATACAAGTCTAGACAGGGACTCATTCCTACACCCAATACAGTGAGGCAGGGAGGAGTACCTCTTTCTTGGGGAAGTTAGTTTTTATAGGCAAAACCCATAAAATTTCTTAGAGGGGAGGGGGTTAGTACGGGTCCATCCTTGATTGGTCCAGTTTTTCCTGGGTCTGGACTTTATCTTATTCTAGCTTGTCTGTTTGCCTTGTCAGGAGTTTTACAACTTCTCTCCGGGGTCAGGTCATGTTATCTCTGGAGAGGGGCATCTCTTGGTTAATTGGTTACCATCAGACATCCTGACTCTGTTCTTTTGTTCCTGGGGCTGGCACCATCATTTCTGGGGACTTGAAACTGGCCTGGGTCTATCTATATTGAGATATCTTTGTCTAAGGCCCCTTTTTTGAGACAATAGAGTGAGGGTCTTGTTGTGCCCAGATCTAGTCCCCAAAGCAGCCACCAGAGACTTTAGGTACAGAATGCAAAAGCAAAGTGTATTCTAAGTTTACAAGCCTCCAGGGAGGCTCTTCTAAATCTCTCACTCACAGCAGGGAGGTTGGAAGGAGCACTCCCCTTTCTTTGTGAGGCTAGTTCTTAAAGGCACAAACCATATAATTTATTTTAACCCACCTCCCTTTTTAGTCTTTTGGTCGAATATCCTGACTGTGTTTTCCAAAGTCCCTGTAGCAGATACAGCCACCTGGGGAAAAGGGGTCTAAGTTCTTATCTACACTTAGGAATCCTGGTTTAAGCTTCTCTTTGTCTGTAGGGGATAGAGTGGGGGGTTTTGCTGAGGTATCACAATGACTATACTTGTGACTCCAGATTGGTAAGAGAAAGTTAAACAGGTGGCCTGTGACAGAAATAGTATCATCTATGTTTTGGAACAATATGACTCTATCACTGCTTACTGAGTTCTGCACAAATAAAGAAGCTCCATGACTGCCTGACAGTCAGGCTGTAAGATTTTCCCAAATACCAATGGCCTGACCCACTTCTTCCCTTTCCTGTTTCTTCTGTTCTCTCTGGAGCCTGTCAGCTGCTGAGGCTGGCTCCTGGCTACCTAGATGTCCCTCAACCAAATAATGGATGAAGAAAATGTGGTATATTTACACAATGGAGTATTACTTAGCTGGCAAAAAAAAATCAATGATATTATGCAATTTGCAGGCAAATGTTTGGAACTAGAAAAAAAAATCATCCTGAGTAATGTAACCGGATCTAGAAAGACAAACATGGTGTGTACTCACTTATAAGTAAGTAAATATTAGTTCTAAAGGATAATCGTGTTACAATCCATAGACTCAGAGAGGCTAAGTACCAAGGAGAACTCAAGTGGTGTACTTAAATAGAATAGATTTCCCTGGTGGGCTGGGGGTGGATGAGGATGGGAACAAAGGGATCAGGTGGAGGGAATGGAAGGAGAGAGTATTGGGAAAGACAACTGGAATTGGGGACATTCCAGGGGTGAGTTAGAAACTCACTGCAATGGAAACCTTCAGGAATCTACAACAGTGACTCTGGTGAAGACTCCTAGAAATCTAGTAATTTCGGATACAGAGACTGAACTGGCCATCTTCTATTACCAGGTAAGGCTTTCAGTAGCTGGAATGAGACACCAAACCTGACACAAACCCTTGACCTAGAATTTGTCCTGCATGCAAGATGTGCTCAGCTAAAGTTAATGCAGAACTTGTGGGAGTGGCCAACCAATGACTGGTACAGCTTGAGATGCACTCCAAAAGGAGGAGCCCATTCTTAACACTCTCTGCATGGCCAGGAACCAAAGAGTGGAAAGCCCAGAGTCCTAGGACCTAGGATATAAGGAAACCTGATTGGAAAATAAAAAGTTTTCTAATGATGTTCTACTGTACTTGTAGATAGGATCTGTGAAGAGACCCACAGCCAAGAAAGCAGAAGAGGTGGCAGAAGGATTATAGGAAGCAGAGGGATCAAGGACACCACAAGAAAAGCAACAGAAACAACTAACCAGGGCTCATCAGAGCTCACAGAAACGGAACTGACAACCAGGAAGTCTGTATGTTTTGCGGGCCACAAGAATATACTATAGAGATTCAGCTGTGTATTAAAGCTATACTTTGACCAACCAAGGGTCGGTCAAGTGGGAAGCCATTTACCACAGAATGTTTGGTGTTATACAGCCTTAATATTCAGCTGTGCCTACCTATGATTTTTTTGTGGACCCATATATTACTACGCCCTTTGGGAAAGAGTTCAGCTTCTCCGACCTGTTGAATGACTAGGTAACTAACTCCCTTGTTGAGCCTAGGAAACAATCAGGCTGTAGATGCATAGCTGTTGCTTCTTGTGCAAATGAAGCTCAGACCATCCCCTTCCTTCAGGCCTAGGGGCATGGTAGAGAGATTAACTGAGGACAATGGGGCCTTTTGCATAAGCAGGTGCAATAAGGACTGGAGTGGAATTCCAGAGGCAAACACAGAACCACGTGGCCAGAGAAAAGACAGGATGACAGAGATTCTGTGGAGGGTGAGGCAGATCCCTGGTAATTATCAGGACCAGGGGTAAGGAGCTAGGAAGGATAGATGGAAGATGAAGGAAGAGAGGGCAAAGATGAGACCAAAAGCAGAAGGGCTTAGTTATTATCAGGGCTATGAAGGAACAGAAAAAGGAGCTACAAAGAGGAACTGAGACTCAGGACGGAACTGAAGCTGTAGAGTTTTGTCAAAAAGGAATAAAGCAAATGGACAAAGGAACATAGTGTACATAGATTCCTTTCCCTCAGATACTCCATGCCTGCCTGACATAGTGTCTTCCCCAGGACTCTGGTAGAAATTTTCTCAGGGATAGAACTTGGGAAAATTCCATTATCTTTATGTATGAATCTAACCTAGGTTCTTTACCTATATGTTTTGGTTGTGTAGCTTGGTGCTCTTGGAGGACTCTCAACAGTGGAAACAAGGGCTATCTCTGACTCTTTTGCCTGATTTGGGGACCTTCTTTCTCTTATTGGAGTGCCTTGTTCAGCCTTAACAAGAGGGGATGTGCATAGTCCTATTGTAACTTGATATCCTTGGAAGTCATGCCCTTTTCTAATGGTAAATGGAGGGGCAGTGGATCTGGGGTAGAGGGAAGGTTGAGGGAATGGACCGGTAGGAGAGGAGGGAGGGAAACTATGGTTAAGATATTGTAGTGCCAAAGCTGGAATGGCTACGCACTACAGGATGTAATAAATAAATATATAATAATGATAAATAAGATACTCGGTAACTGCCAGAACACCAAGTAGGCTGCCTGCAGACCTTCTCTCTTTCTGTTCTGCCAGACTCAAAGGTCAGTCTCATCCCTAGTACTGCAACAAAACACCAGTTTTAGACTCCCTTCCATGCTGCCCACAATTCCCATGAACCACATAGACCATCCCTTCCTAACCTCCTTACCTGACCCTTTCCTGTATCTGACCCCTCAAAACCAGAAGGCACCCCTTTCTCAACTACAGGCCATGCCAGCCAGACAACCATGTAGGTTCCTCACAGGTCTCTTCCTCTCATTCCGTTCTCCCAGAACCAACCCTTGAGTCTCATCCCCTGCTCTGCAGCAGAACATTAGTGGCAGCATTCCCTGCCACTCTGCTCCCATCTCCTGTGGATCCTATAGATCATCCCTTTCTAACATCTTCCAAGATATTTGATGCTTTGTCCCAGACTTCAACTCCAGCAGGCATCCCTTGCTAACCCTAAGGGCAACCCTATGCAGGGTGACACATAAGCTGAAGGCAGACCCACACATCTCTTTCTGCTTCTGAGACCCAATTCCCCAGGCTCATTGACAGCTCTGGAGCAAGAAAATTGCTACTATCTGCCTTTCTTCTCTGACTCTATCATAAACATATCACAAAGATATTCTCCTCTACTTTCCCTTCCCCTAACTCATCCCAATAACCAACACTAGCAGCAATTTCCTATGAAGATACTAGCTGAGCAAGCCAGGAAAACAGGCAACACACAGCCAACACATTCTCTGAAAATCCCAAGAGGAAACAGAAACCAAGTAAGAAAACACCCACCCAATGAAGACAAACCCAGAAATTTACACCTAGGTACATAATCACCCCAAACACAGATGGCCAGATACCAATGTATAAACATAATCAATAATACCCAGGGCAATATGTCTGTACTTGAGGTCAGCTATCCTACCACAGCAGGACCTGAATATTCCAACATACCTGAAGCACAAGAAAAGAACCTTAAAACAATTATATAAAGATGGTTGAGGTCATTAAATAGGAAATGAATCAATCCCCTAAAGAAATCCAGGAAAAGCTAGGCTTGGTGGTAGAGGCAGGCAGGTCTCTATGAGTTTGAAGCCAGGCTGGTTTAAAGAAGTAGTTCCAGGACAGCCAGGGCTGTTAAATAGAAAAATCCTGTCTCAAAAAAAAAAAAAAAAAGATGAAAAGAAAAACTCAAGGAAAACCCAAACAAACAAACAAAAATGAGAGGAAATGAATATATTTCTTAAAGAAATTCAAGAAACCACACACTGTTGAAATAAATAAAACTACTTAAGATCTATAAATGGAAAGAGAATCAACAAAGCTAACACAAACTTCAGGAATTCTGGAAGTAAAACATTTAGGAATTCTAACAGGAACTATAGCGCAACTTCACCAACAGAATACAAAAGATGGAAGACATAGAATAGACATAGAAAAAGAAAAACACAACTCAAAGGTCCAGAAAATGCCTTCAACAAAACCACAGAAAAAAATTTTACTAAACTGAAGGAGATGTCTATAAAGGTACAACCAAAAGCATACAGAAACATACAGATCATCAAATAGATTGGAAAACAAAATCCCCCTGCCATATCAAAACACTAAATATATGTAACGGAAAAAAAAATGAGTAAAAGCTTCAAGGGGAAAATACCAAGTAACATAAAGGCAGATCTGCAGATCTATAAGAGTTACACTTGATTTCTCAATGAAGAATCTAAAAGCCAGAAGGGCCAGGACAGATGTGCTGTAGACCCTAAGAGCTCCCAGATACCAGTCCATACTACTAAAAAATGCAAGACTATCAACTACCATGGATGGAGAAGTAATACTCTCTAATAAAGTCAAGTTTAAACAATATCTGTCTACACACTCAGCCCTACAGAAAGTCCTAGGGAAAAAAAATAAAACAAAAATCCAAAGAAACAAAAAACTCCAACTGAAGGAGGTTAACTATACCCATGAAAACATGGGCCATAAATAATCTCACACCAGAAAAAAATAAAAGAAGAGAAGCACAGACAGACAGACAAACAGACATACACACCAACACACACAAACACCACCACTACCACCACTACCTGAAACAACAAAACAACAGGAATCAACAATAAATGGTCAATATCTCTTAATGTTATTGGTCTCAATTCTCCAATAAAAATATACAAATTAACGGATTGGATATGAAAACAGGATCTATCTTTCTGATGCATCCAAAAAAATAAAAAATAAAAAACACACACCTCAACATCAAGGATAGACATCAACTCATTATAAAAGATTAGAAAAGGATATTCCAATCCAATTGAGCTAAGAAGCAAGCTGGTGTAGCCATTTTAATATTGAACAAAATAGACTTCAAACCAAACCTTATCAAAAGAGATGAAAAAGCACACTATGTATTCATCAGAGGAGAAATCCACCAAAATGACATTTCAATTATTAATGCCTATGACCCAAATATAAGGAAACTACTGTTTGTAAAAGAAAAATTACTCCAGCTTCAATCACATACTACCCCTCACAAAGGGATAGTGGGAGACCTCGATACCTCCTTATCATCAATCATAAGGACATACTTTAAAAACCTGTGCTCCACCAAACTGTAAAATTTAAAAAAAAGAATAATTTTCTTGATAGGTATCACTTGAATAAAGATAGATAAACAACTTTAATAGGCATATAATCTCTAAGGAAATAGAAGCAATCATTAAAAGTCTCTCAACCCTGCAGACAAGGGGCCATGTCTGGGTCCGTGTCCCTAAGGAGGCTAGGATGGGTGGTGAAGTTCATTGCCACTGTAAGCACAGGAGTCATTCGAACCATGCTGTGCAGAGCAGGCCCTACCCTTCACTGGCCCTGGGATGGCTAACTTATTTGGATACTGCAGCAGGCAAGCTGGCCCTACCCCTGAGGGGAAAGCTGGCCCCTACCCTCACCACAGGCATGCACTCTGCCTGGGCAGCACACTATAGCTGATCCTGTCATCTGGGACACAGGTGAGCCAGTCCTGTGTCCCAGGGATCTCCATGACACAAGAAACAACAGAAAATCCAAGAGGAGTTCCAGTAAGTGCCCATGATCAGTAGTATAACAGGAGCCAGAGACCAATTACTCATGGCAATGAATACTTGCAAGTAAAGATGAGTGGACTAAAGGGCAAACTGTGTGACTTAATGGGCCAACCTACAGCTTTCATGACAAGATTTCTTCTTCTTCTTCTTCTTCGTCTTCTTCTTCTTCTTCTTCTTCTTCTTCTTCTTCTTCTTCTTCTTCTTCTTCTTCTTCTTCTTCTTCTTCTTCTCCTCCTCCTCCTCCTCCTCCTCCTCCTCCTCCTCCTCCTCCTCCTCCTCCTTCTCCTTCTCCTCCTCCTCCTCCCCCTCCTCCTCCCCTTCCTCCTCCTCCTTCTTTTCTCCTCCTTCTTCTTTGTTTGTTTAGTTTCTTATCTTAATTTGCTTTTATTTTTTCTTTTAAATTTGGTTTTTATTGTAATTTTAAGTGTGGTTGGGGTTAGGGGATTTGCAAGGGCAGAGCACAGATGTCATGTCAGGAGATGGGGAGATGAGTAGGATAAGAATTCATGATGTGGGGGGCTGGAGAAATGGCTCAGAGGTTAAGAGCACCGACTGTTCTTCCAGAGGTCCTGAGTTCAATTCCCAGCAACCACATGGTGGCTCACAACCATCTGTAATGAGATCTGGTGCCCTCCTCTGTATACATAATAAAAATCTTAAAAAAAAAAAAAAAAAAAAAAAGAATTCATGATGTGAAATCCACAAAGGATCAATAAAAGTTAATTTTAAAAAGTTTCCAAACTATAAAAAGCCCAGGGACAGATAATTTTAGAGCAGAATTTTACCAGACATTCAAAGAATGGTTAATGTCAATATGCCTCAAATAATTCTACCAAGAAAACACTGAAAGAATATTATTCAATTTATTTTATGAGGTCACATTTACTCTATAATCAAACCACACATAGACTCAGCATAGAAAGAGAATTACAAACCAATTTCCCTTATGAATATAGATGCAAAAAATATTCAATAAAATACTTGCTAACCAAATTGAATAACACATATCAAAACATCCAGTATTACCAAGTAGGTTTCATCCCAGACATGTAGGGATGGTTCAATATACAAAATAACTCACCATATAAACAAATAGAAAGGAACAAGCATACTCATCTTATTAGATGCAGGAGAAGCCTTTGACAAGAATCTAACACCCCTTCATGATAAAAGTCTTGGAGAGATTGGGGATATAGAAGGTTTACCTAAACATAATAAAGGCAATTTACAGCAAGCCTAGAACCAACATCAAATCAAAGGGAGAGAATCTCAAAGAAATTCCACTAAAATCTGTACCAAGACAAGATTGTCCACCCTTTCTATATCTATTCAATATAGTACTTGAAATATTAAGCTAGAGCAATCAGGCAACTGTAGGATATTAAGGGAATAAAACTGGAAAGGGAGAAGTCAAAGTATTGTTATTTAAAGGTGGTGGGATAGTATGCATAAGTAACCCTAAAATTGCACCAGAGATGTCACTAAAGCAGATAAACACTTTCAACATAGTGGCTGGATACAAGATTAACTCAAAAAATGTCAGCATCCCTCCTACATACAAATGACAACAGGATGGACAGAAAAATCAGAAAAACAATACCATTCATAATAGTTTCAAGGATATGGAACATCTTGGGGTAACTCTAACCAAACAAATGAAAGACTTATATAATAAAAACTGCATGGTACTGGCATAAAAACAGACATGTCAGTCAATGCAATCTAATTGAAAACTTAGATATAAATCTAAACACTTATGGACACTTGGTTTTTTACAAAGTAGCCAGAAATACACACTGGAAATAAACAAAATATTCAACAAATGGTGATGGTCAGCCTAGATTTATGCATGTAGAAGAATGCAAATAGATTGATACTCACCACCTTGCACAAAAGTCAAATCCCAAGGGCTAAAAAACATCAAAATAAACAATATATACTAAACACAATAGAAGAGAAAATGCGGAATATCCTTGAATGTATTGGCACAGGAGGCAGTTTTCAGAATGGAACACCAATAGTGCAGGCACTAAGATCAATTATTAATAAATGGCACCTCATGAAACTAAAAAGCTTCTGAAAGGCAAAGGATACCATGGATCTCACAAAGCAGCAGACTACAAAATGAGAAAAGATTTTATCAACTCCACATCCAATAGATAGCTAACAATCCCCAAATACAAAGAAATCAAGAAGTTAGATTGTGTAGCAAGTGTGTATAGCAAGGGGAACCCATCACTGGTGGGAGTGCAAACTTGTACAGCTACTATGGAAACCATTAAGACAGTTACTCAGAATATAGGTGAAACAATCTACCTCAAACTGTAATGGAGAAAGAGGTGGATCTGAAGAGGTGAGGGTAGTGAGGAACAGGCTGATGTGAATGACCTGCTAGCCACCTGAGTCCAAGGTAATTTTTGGTCCTGGGCTACTGTCAAGGACCAGGTCTTTGAGGTCATGAGGCAGCAGAGGGGGCCTGTGTTAATGTCTGTGGCTCTTGTAGCCACTAAGGTCAGTGAAGAGGCCTGTAGTCTGGGATGCCATTTTGGGTCATGTTGGTGTCCAAGGGCCATGCTGCCTTGGGGGTCATGCCAATCACAGTGGCCTGTGCTTCCACCTAGGGCCATGGTGACATCCTGACCAGGGCTTCTGCAAAAGGCCATGTCTGTGTCTACAGTCCTACCACACCCAGGATCTTAGCTGATGTCCTTGTCCTATGATTCCACCAAACCCACGTGGAATGCCCAGGATCCAGGTCTCAATTGGTGATAATATAACTTTTTAAGAAATTTTTTTCTTCTGTGTGGGGGGAGGGGGAGGAGCGTTTATAGGCAAATTTTACATTTGAACTGTGGTTTCCCCTCCTTGATTTCCTGCCATCTTTCCTACCCTCTGCCTCCCCTATCCCATCCACTCTTCCTCTGTTCCTATGCAGAAAAGGACAGGCCTCCCATGGATATGGGCAAAACACGGCATATCAAGTTGTAGAAAGACTAAGTACCACACCTTTAAGTTTATATTAAAATGGAGATGTTATAGAGAAAAGCCTCTTATGCCAACACACACATAGCTTTAAAAGGGGATGTTCTGTATCTGCTGTGAAAGTCACTAGAAAAGTTTTGGTAGAAGTCAAGATGAAGTAAATAATTTACATAGACCAATAACATCGAATGTGATAGAAGAAATAATTTAAAGTTACTTACAAAAAAAGAATATTTAGAAGCCAGATAAATCCAGTACAGATTTCTACCAGATCTTCAAAGAATTCATACTAATATTCCTCAAAATATTTTGCAAAAGAGAAACAAGCATTTGTTTTACAATTTGATTTGCTAAGCCAGTATTATACTGATATCATAACAAAGACAAAACAAAAATATATGAAAATATTATTGATGAACATAGATATAAAAATTCTCAAAAAAATGCATGAGAACAAAATTCAGGAACACATCAAAATTATTATCCACCATGATTGAGTTAGCTTCATTCCAGAGATGCAGGGATGGTTTAAACTACAAAAATCAATAAACACAATCTACTTCATAAATAAAATAAAGATGTGAAACTGCATGATTCTTCCATAAAAAGACCTTTGAGGAAATCAAGCATCCCTATATGATAAATATCTTGTATAGTCTTGGGATACAAGAAATAAATCTCAACATAAAGCTAACAAAAAAGCTGACAGCCAACACCATCCTAAGTGGAAAAAAATAAATGAGATCATTTGTACTAAAATAAGGAGCAAAATGATGCTATATACTCTCCTCACTGCTATTCAATATGGTACTTGAAGCCTTACCTAGAGCAATAAGACAAGTGAAGGAAATAAAGTGGATGTGTGTAGAAAAGGAAGAAAAATATTCAGATGTGCAGATGATATGATTCTCTCTATAAAATACCCCAAAGACTCCACCATAAAACTTACACAGCTGATAAATACTTCCAGAAATGTAGCAGTGAACAAATATACAAAAAAATTGGGTTAATTTAATATACCCAATTAGTATCCACTGAGGTCAATTGAAGAGGAAGATACACACATGCATATATAAATCACAAAGTTGATATTCACTGTGAAAATTTTGTAGGATTTTGGGTGTCTTTCACAGAATTTTGTATCGGTCAGCTTTTAAAAATCTTGACATTTTGTTATGCTGTTTTATTACAATATGCAAAATTATTCTGCAATATATATTGTACACATCTGATACAGAACCAAATCTTGGTCTCCTGCCTGAAATGTTAAAGTGTGTAAAAATTTATGTGACATAAACACACCTTCAATGAACAAGAAGTAAAATTCCTTAAATATTTGTTTTCCTTGAAAAATAAAAACAATTATTAGGAAAAATTATGCTTAAACTCTATAGTAAATATTTACTGTAGTAATTTTCCACTTCTTTTAGCTTTAAAAGCTTTATGAAAGAAATTTGTCATAGTTAAATATGATTGAAGCCCTCTTTCCTCCTACATATGAAGAGAAGACTTTCTAAATGACTGCTTGATTTCCCCTTCTATTCCCGTGTTCTCACCAAGCCATTGTTTAGCTAAGAACATTGATGAACTTCTAGAGCAGTACTTTTTAATCTGTGGGTCACAGCCTCTTTGGGGGTTGCATACAAGATATCCTGCATACCAAATATTTGCATTATAATTCATACCTGAAGCAACATTATAGCTATGAGTTAGCAATAAAATAATTTTATGGTTTGGGGGTCATCACCACAACCTGAGGATCTGTATTAAAGGGTCACAGCATTAGGAAAGTTGAGAACCACTGATCTAGAGCATATGAGGTAAGTGTCTATATGTTATTATTTAAATAACTGAAGCTTAAATTTAATGCCTTTTTCCACAGTAAATGTTTTCTCTTTGTGAATATGTAATTACTGATTTCCATGATAAATGATAAAAATAAAAATTCTTTTTTGGGCATAGGGACATTTAAAGGGCCAAAAAATGAGTTTGAATGTGGAGAAATTCATCAAGGACTGTTTGTGCTGGATTTATAAAGTCTGTAAATCACTGGTGTAAAATCAAGTAATCACCAGCTGTGCTATTAAAACAATACTCATGGATTAGTGTGAATTTTCATAATTCACTGATTGCCATGGGGCATGAACGCATGTTCCCTAATTGCTGTTTTATTTATTCATTATTTTTATGAAAGGCTAGTGGTTAGAACCTTGCATAGTATTACAGATTCTTAGAAATCATTCCTAAGAAAGATAGAAGTTGTGTTTTACTTAATTTGTTATCAGCAACACCATAGATTATCATTTGATTCTATCTTTTTCATAACTAGGGTGTTTCTAAGGAATTTGACAACATAGAAAGGAAGAATACAAAAGTAGAAAGGTATTGACATGGTTGATAAATTAATATTTTGAGTTTGTAGACCATTACATGTTCACATCAATGAGTTATTATGCACATATTTATAAAACTAGCATAGAATTAAATACATTGAATATGCCCATTGCTGAGACTGTTTTTTCTACCCCTGTTCCTCATTCCCAAATACACAGTCTATGCTTCCAGTTATATGTTTATTATTACACATACATGTTCCAATGTGTTGATTGACAATTACATTTTCCACTTACGTATTTTATAATTCTGAATTATCCTTCATATATGCTTATGCCTTTTATGAAACCTTAAATCTTTTTTTTTCTTTTTGTGATAATAACCTGAAAGATCAGAGAAGCAGAGAAGCAGCCATCAGTGACTTCCTACCTCTCTGGATCCTCCAACCGAAAGGGCCAAGATCTTGTCTCTGCCCTGCCTTATCATTTCCTCTCTCCCCCTTCCAAGTGCTAGGATTAAAGGCATGAGCCACCACCACAGGGTCTCTGTGGTTATCTAATGGCTAGCACTGCTCTATCTCCAGGCAAGCTTTATTGTTAGAACATGAACAAAATATCACCTAGCACTACGTTTTTCCCATTTTTATACTAGTATTATTTTATTTATCCTGGACCTCTGGGACATCTAGCCTCTTGCTCTTGGTCAACCAAACAGTATCAGGTATAGGTATGTATTCCATCTCATAGAGTAGATCCTAAGCCAAATCAGTTATTAATTGGTTACTCCCCAGCTTTGTGCCACCATTGCCCTAGCAAATCTTTCAAACAGTGCACCATGGCAGAGAAAGAATTTGTGGTTGACTTGGTATTTATTTTTCTCTGTTTTTTTTTTTTTAATTCATTGCATATCTTACATCTGGACCCAAGGTTCCCTTACCTCTACTCCTCCAAAGCCCCCCCGCCCCGCTCAGTCCCCTCACTTTCTCCCCTCTCCCCAAGATTACTAATCTGATTCTGCTATGTTTGTAAATCAGTGCCTAGCCCAATTGTTATCAGAGAGGCATCACCCAGCAACTGATGGGAGAAGATACAAAGGCCAAACACTCAGTGATACCAGGGAAACGCCACTGAAGGGGAAGAGGGATTCTAGGAAACAGAGGGGTTGAGGACACCATGAGAACACAACCCACAGAATCAACTAAGCAGGGACTATAGGGGCTCACAGGGACTGAACTGACAAGCATGCACCTTGTATGGGTCTGACCTAGGTCCTCTACTTATACAGTGCGGTTGTATAGCTTGATGTTCTTATAGGACTCCTAAGAGTTGGAGTGGGGAGTATCTCTGATGTTTTTGCCTGTGCTTGGGTTCTTTTTCCTCCTATTGGTTTGCCTCATCCAGCCTTGATATGAGGGTTTATGCCTAGTCTTATTGTAATTAATTTGTTATGCTATGTTCCCTGGATATACCTGGGAAGACTGATCTTTTTGAAAGAAAATGGAAAAGTGAAGCCTTAGATCTTTTATAACATTGGTAATTTTTGTTTGGTTTAATTTTAATAAAATGTTATCTTCATTAATTTTCTTGTGTTAGTCAAAGATTTAAAGTATCGTTTAGAGTCACATTTCTTGGCATAGATTTTTTTTTTTGATTGATATGAACTTTTTTTGATATGAACTTTTTTTCTTTTTTTTTTTATTTTACCATGCTATTCAGTTCTACATAATAGCCACAGATTCCCTTGTTCTCTCCCTTCTTGCCCCCCTCCCCTTCCCCCCAGCACACCCCCCATTCTCACCTCCTCCAAATCAAGGTCTCCCCAAGGACTGGGATCGACCTGATAGACTCAGTCCAGCCAGGTCCAGTCCCCTCCTCCCAGATTGAGCCAAGCGTCCCTGCATAAGTCCCAGGTTTCAAACAGCTAACTCATGCAATGAGCCCAGGACCTGGTACCACTGCCTAGATGCCTCCCAAACAGATCAAGCCAATCGACTGTCTCACCTATTCAGAGGGCCTGATCCAGTTGGGGGCCCCTCAGCCTTTGGTTCATAGTTCATGTGCTTCCATTCATTTGGTTATTTGTCCCTGTGCTTTATCCAACCTTGGTTTCAACAATTCTCGCTCATATAATCCCTCCTCTTTCTCACTAATTAGACTCCCAGCACTCCACCAGGGGCCTAGCCGTGGATTTCTCAGTCCTTGGATGGGGTTTCTGGCACAACTATTAGGGTGTTTGGCCATCCCATCACCAGAGTAGGTCAGTCCCGGCTGTCTCTCGACCATTGCCAGCAGTCTTTTGTGGGGGTATCCCATATACCCAAGAAATGCTCAATCATACCACAAGAGCACTTGCTCAGCTATGTTCTATGTTCATATCAGCATTGTTTGTAATAGCCAAAACCTGGAAACAACCTAAATGCCCTTCAAATGAAGAATGGATAAATAAACTGTGGCACATATACACAATGGAATACTACTCAGCAGAGAAAAACAATGACATCATGAGGTTTGCAGGCAAATGGATGCATCTAGAAAAAAAATCATCCTGAGTGAGGTAACCCAGACTCAGAAAGACAAATATGGTATGTACTCACTCATAGGAGGATGCTAGATGTGGAACAAGGATGACTGGACTGTTACTCACATCACCAGTGAGGCTACCTGGAAAACGAGACCCTAAGAAAGACATGGAGAAATGGATGAGATCTACATGAACAGCCTGGACGTGAGCGGGAGCAATGAAGGGCAAGGGTCGAGGGAAAAAGAGCGGGAGATCCTAGCTGAATCAAGAAAGGAGAGGGAGAACAAGGAATAGGAGACCATGGTAAATGAAGACCACATGAGAAAAGGAAGAAACAAAGAGCTAAAGAGGCCCACAGAAATCTTGGCATAGATTTACAGTATTTAATTGTAGTTAGATTATCATTTAAATAGTTTGATTAAAAAATGTAGTGACCTCCCTGGTTTAATTGTATTATTTTGCTTATTTTGCAAGTTGTCAGTCTCATTTTTGAAATTCTTTTTTCCCATTTCTCACCCTTAAAATTAACTGTAACATGAATTGTTAGAAGGTCTTATGAATAAAATCAAACCTGAAGCCAGGTATTGGGGTCAATGCTGGACGATCAGAGAAGCAGAACAAGCCACAGCCACCTCACCTTGCCAGTTCCTTAGCTGATCCTGTTTCCTCAGACTGGAAGCCTCTGTGTCCTCATCAGATTGGGTCTCAGCTGACTGCTGCTCAAAAGCCTAAAAGCTTAACCAGCTCTGGTTCCTGGTTTCCATGCTTTATATACCTTTCTGCTTTCTGCCATCACTTCCTGGGATTAAAGGCATGTGTCACCTTGCCTGGATGTTTCCAGTGTGGCTTTAAACTCACAGAGATCCAGGCAGATCTCTGCCTCTGGAAAGTTAGGATTAAAGGCATGTGTGCCACCATTTTCTGGCCTCTATATCTAGTGGTTGTTCTGTTCTCTGACCCCGAGATAAGTTTATTGGGGTGCTCAATATATCAACCACAATTAACATTTGTTCTACCAACTCATTTATTATCTGTATTTTATTAACCCTTTATTAATGCTCTGGAGATTTTACATAGGACTTGTGTAGAAAATGTGCTATCTTATTATGTTATCTGTACCATCTTCTCAACAAAGAAAGAATGCTCTTTCATCTTCTATTTAGTTATTACCAGGTATTTCAAGTCAGTGGGTAAGTTTCAGTTTGTTTTGTTGTCTTAACTTCCAGATAAAGCTGTAATCAGATTTGGACCACACACCAGTCTTTATTTCTTTCTATTCTTCCATGTTCCCTTATTGAATAATTTTCTTTTTTTTAATTTTTTTTGCAATTTTTTAACATCTATTATGAAGAGATAAAACTATCCCTTTCTGTCCAAAATACTTTAAGTGAATAGCAAGATGTCTCACAAGATAAAAGCCCTTATTAATCAAGCTTTATTACTCAAGTTTAAGAAAGAGAATCCCTAATAGAAAAATAGCTCACTTTAGAAAGTCATCCTCTGACATCTATACATGTACCTTGGCACTTGTATGGCCATGCTCAAACACACAGAATAATATATTTTTAATTTTATAATCTATATTAAAATTATGAACACTTTCTTTAGTAGGTTATATTTGATTCAAATTTTTATGTAAGCAAAATGTTTGTCATCTATTATAGTCATATTTAGGTAATTTGCTATCAATGTTTTCTGTTCACAGTCAGTATTTAGACTATTAGGTCTTGAAAAATAATATATGAATTATATTACCAATATGATATATACAAATTTTATAAAATTGTATTACTACATATTAATTTTCCACAGACTTAAAATGACAGATACTTTCCACTGAATTTTTTAAAAATGATTTTTTTATTATTAAGAGATTTTTCTATTCATTTTACAGACCAACCACAGATTCCCCGCTCCTCCCTCCTCCCACCCTCCCCACCCCCAGTCTTCCCACTGAATTCACCCTCATTTCCACCTCCTCCAAGGCAAGGTCTTCCATGGGGAGTCAGCAGAGTCTGGTACATTCAGTTGAACTCCTCCTTCCTGCACCAAGGGTGCGCAAAGTGTCCCTCCATAGGTACTTCACAGCAGAAAGAAATTCAGTACAAGCCACTGTGACGCAGGGGTGATGTTTATCAAAAATAGAAAAAGAGGTCCACAGGAAAAAATGAGGTCACATGTAAGAGTGGGTGCATGGTCATCTGGGGAGAATCCTTTTTAAATATCCCAGGAGTAAGTTTATAGGATTTTGGAATTTTATTCTAGAATTTCATTATGGGTAGATTTCTAAGCAACCACTTTGTTCCTTTCCCACTTTTTGTTTTGTTTGATGAGACAAGGTTTCTTTGTGAAGCCCTGGCTTTGTGGACCAGGCTGGCCTCGAACTCAGAGATCTACCTGTCTCTGCCCCCAAATGCTGGGATTAAAGGCATGCACCATCACTGCCCAACTTCCCACCTTTTTATGACTGAGACTATAGGTTGGCTCCAGAGGAGCTATGGATGTGATTATAATCTGATAAAATAAACACATGGGTGCCCGGAGTTATGCAATGGGTTAGAGCATGTCTTTTACTATTAGTAAACTTTCTACTAAGATTTATAGAAAATTACAAGTTTACAAATTGTGAAGAAGAAAGGCTGTAGACACTTAGGCATAAGCTTGATTCACTGTTATTTTACCACTGTTACTTGAAATGACTCTCTATAAAAAGAATGCTGTCTCTGTTTGCAACCTTCATGGCAAATATGTTAGAGTTCTGAAATCTCAGATGACCTCAAGCTTCACTAATCTCAGGGGTGTGGTGATTCTTTCTCTTCTAGTGACTCCACAGTTTTTCATTTTTCTGTCTACCTGATTTTCAGCACTGTAAGAAAGATGAAGTCTCCACCTGATGCTATTTCTGGGTGTCAGGTGCATTCTGCTTGATCTCTCAGGGGCTAATCCATTTTTATTCTGCATATGATTTGTGGGTACATCAAGAAGAAATTTATATGGAATATTGGGTTCACTTATAACTTACTCTCCCCACCCCCTGGTATTTTATTTTCTGAAAGCTAAGCTACCTTTAAAAACCAAAAATTCCACTTTTTTCTTTGCTAAATAGTATAAAACATGTAAAGTATTGTGCACATTTTTTTCCTGGTAGGTCATTCTGAAGTAGCTGTGCCTCAGCAAATGCCCCAGAAGAAGAGCTTCGGGTATGTTAATTTGCATCAATGAGTTTTCTCATTAGCCAAGTTTTTTTCCCCACAGTATTGACTGTCTTTGAAACCTATGTGGTATTTTTCAAAGCTATTTTTTTCAAACGATTATCCACTTTATTTGTGAGGATATTAGTCTTAAGCTAAATATTGAGCATCAATACAGAGTGCCAACTAGAAAACAAACAATTCTTTGGATGTATTTAACATACTGCAAAAATATTTTTAAAGCAGAATTAACCTTGTAAGTATAGGTATGTGCTTCCATGGTGTATCTCAGTATATTTGATGAATGCACAAACATATTTCTTAATATATAACCATATTTACTTAAGCCTTTCTTGGAGACTTGTTAGATTTAATTTTATTTGAATGTATGCTATATAACTAGTTTTAGAAGGGAAGAACTGAATGTAATCATGTAGTTCCAGATGCCAAGAGCTTCCTAGCACTCCTGACAATAGTCAATTTACTGCCCAATTTATACACTTGTAAATGTTTCTTTTAGAAATAACAATTATAGAGGTAATGATGTCGCTATAGTACATTTACACTATTCCAAACAAATCTGGCAAGGAGACACTACATGTTCCTTAGAGTTTTAAAGTGTTCTCTTATTATAAATATTTATTAATTATGTCAGTAGAAAGTTTATTTTATCCATAAATGCAATTTTAGGAATATGTGTGTCTTGCACATGTGTAGGCATGCGTGTGTCTAAATGATTAGCTTTGAGTACATTGGAAAGGCCTATATTTGAATCCCTATTAGTTTCTTCCATGTCCTATTACTAAACTATGTCAAGAAAAATAGTAGGTGAACAAAGGAATTATAAAAGCTAATGCTGGATAGATAGATAAAAATGTATTACCATATTCTCCCATATGAACTCATGGAAAATTTAGGATTCAGCATGGGAGAAAATTACTTCTTAAGTCTGATATTAGATGCAAAGGCTATGGAAATTTCCTCCCTGGATGGTTCTTTTCTCATTCAGCACCCAATTACCATTAACATAACAGCTGTGTCAGCTAGCCAGGCTGCTTCTGAGAGCAAACAGGAGTTCTGTAACCTTTCCCTCACTGTCATGCCAGAGAAAGTGCAATTTCACAGTAGTACTAGAGTGCTACATAAAAATCAATTACATAGAAGAACCATTTTTATTGATAAAGAATGTGGGAACTTATCAAGAAGCAGTACACTTCATATTTATACCTTACACTGTATATGGACTGACCACAATGAGGAATTCTTTAAAAAAAATTTCAGGTGAAAATGTAGGGAACCAATGGGTGTATTCTCCCTTGGGTAAGTCTACCTCTCCTACAGTTAAGGCCTCTTTGGCTTTACCCTCCCCTGTCCACATTGGAAGGCCTATTATTTCTCCTGTAGGTATCTGCTGAGGCAGTCAAGTTGGTGAGACTTTATAGGTATAGCTTGTGAAATTCTGACTTTTCTTGAAGACAAACTCCCTCTTCCTCTGGCCCAATACCAAATGGTTAGCCATGAAAGCACACCTACATGTAACTCTCTCTCTCTCTCTCTCTCTCTCTCTCTCTCTCTCTCTCTCTCTCTCTCTTTCTCTCTCTCTCTCTCTCTCTCTCTCTCTCTCTCTATATATATATATATATATATATATATATATATATATATATATATAAATTGAGGGCTTGTGTTTATGTATTTAGGAAATTATATTTAATGAAAAAGTGGCCATGGATTTGAAAGAGAGAAAGAAGGGATGCATATGGTGAGGCTTGGAGGGAGGAAAGAGAAGAGGGAAATTACATAATTATAATCTCAAAAAATACAATACATACTTTTTTTAAAGGGGGAAATATCTGTCTGTTTCTCTGGAGAATCCAGCTAATGAAGAGATCTTAAGCTGAAGGAAAAGAGATTAATAAAACACGAGTGACACAAGATAGGGCAGTGAGAAGTAGGGATCAAAGGATAAAGTAGGAAAGCATTAAAATAACATGATGAAAATCATCTTCTTGTACGATCTTGCATGTTAGCTGTTCTCATTTGATTCTCTTTGATATAATAAAGCACTGACCAAAAGCAACTTGGGATGGAGGAGGGTTCCTTTCTTTCTTTCTTTCTTTCTTTCTTTCTTTCTTTCTTTCTTTCTTTCTTTCTTTCTTTCTTTCTTTCTCTCTCTCTCTCTCTCTCTCTCTCTCTCTCTCTCTCTCTCTCTTTCTTTCTTTTTTTTTCCTTTTGCACTTTACAGTCCACCATGGGTGTAAGCCAAACAGGACCTCAAGTAGGAGCCAGCAAACAGGAGTGGAAGCAGGGATGTTGAAGCAAAGCTGCTCACTGACTTGCTCTCTCTGCCATTTTCAACTCCCTTTCTTATACATCACAGGCTCACTTGACTAAAGATGACACTGTCCATAGAAGGCTTTTGTAGCTAAAAGTTTTTCTGTGTTCTGCCTGGTCTGCAGCCACTCAGACCCAAGTAAACACACAGAGGCTTATATTAATTAAAACTGCTCAGCTATTAGCTTAGGCTTACTTTTACTAGCTCTCTCACTTAAAATCATCCCATTTCTGTTCATCTATATGTCACCATGTGTTCTGTGGCTTTATCTGTGTGCCATTGCATGTGTTCCCTGGATGGCAGGCTGGCATCTTCTCAGCTCTTCTCCCTTTCTTCTTCCTGTCTATCTGCTTACATTTCTGCCTGCCTCTTAGCTGCCTTGCCATAGCCCAACGCAGCTTTATTTAGCAACCAACCAGAGCAACACATATTCACAGAATACAGAAAGACACCCCATAGCAGGCATTATCCTCCCATATCAACTAGCAATTACAAAAATGTCTGAGAGGCTAACATGCTTGAGACAATTCCTCAGCTGTTGTTTCCTCTTCCCAAGTGACTCTAGTTTATGTCAAATTGACAAATACTAACCAACACATCTGATTAAAAAATTAAAAGTCATCAAAATTATCAATGAAAATACCCAGCTGTAGACTCTGCATACTTCAAATGTGGACTGCCTGGCAGATACCCCAGTGGTCAATACTGATGCAATTGTTCTAAGAGTAGCTAATTGCATTATGACTGCATTTGAGTTTGTTTCCTGGAAGGGGATACACGCCTGGAACTGCACAATTAGCAAAAATGTCTATGGCTGCAGTAGCCACAAGCCTTGTGGGGGAATTTACTACAGATGTTTTGTAAAATAGACATAGAGTTACACTGTCTTCTAAATGTATGTTTACACCCATAGACTGGTACAGCTCTCAACCTTGGCCAGAGAAACTTCTATCAACAGTGTGGGAGAGTCCGAGTGAAGACTCACTCATAGGTGATCCTGATTCTGAATAAGTGACTACTTACTTTTGGGTCCTAATAGCGACATCTCTGACATACTCTATAAATTAGCATCTTACTGAGTATCTCATGACTTTAAGTATAGTGGATTTAAAACAATAAATGACTGTTTTCTCTCACATACAATTCTAAAAAGTCACTGGAATTCCTTAAAAATCAATTAAAATTTGCAATAAAAGCCAGTGTAAAACATGGACAAGTAAAGTAATTGTTGAAAGGAGGAGTGGTGAAAAACACCTTCAGCATGTGATTCAGGAGGTTGAAGCTGGAGTTTCCCCAGTTCCATGTCAGCCTGCTCTACATGAAGGGAACCTGTCTGAAGAGGACCAACAATAGAAGCCATTTGAAACGATAAGTTAAACTAAAGTCAAGAAAATAATGAATGACATTAACTTGTATAAATGGAAACATACTAGTTACACATCAGGTTTGCTCATAGTTCTTGATGGCCATTTTGTGAGATATAACATCATTTTAAGGGACTGTCAGATATGGATCTATGCTTATTATATCTTACTGTGACTAAAGTGGTAAAGAAAGGGACCCATATTTTTTTTGAATTTTCAGTACATTGTATCCCCAATTTGAAATCCTAATATGGTAATTCGAAGAAGTAAAAATAATATGAAATAAATAAAAAATATAGTTTGTTTTGCTTTGTTTTGTTGCTAATTTTACATTTAGGATATTTTGGTGTTGAATTTTATATTTTATTTTATACTTACATTAGATGTTAGGAGTTTACAGCAAGATGCTTTATTTTGTCACAATATGATACAGTGTTCTACTTTTGCTTCTTTTATAGACTTCAAGTATTTTGATTTGCTTACTTGGTTTTTGAAGAATATAATGAGAAAACTTACATTGGTGAATCTGACCTCTTTTTTTAAGCTAACCAATTCCAATACCAATCTCTTCTGGAAAATTCCAAGCACAAACTCAGAACTAGTAAATTACCTGCTTTCTGGTTATCCTGTAGGCCCATCAAGCTGGAACACAACATTTAATATCATTTGTAGTCTCGTCCTGTACAGAGATGAAAAAGGGCATGACATGTAGCTATTCTGAGGGAAACATGAAATTCAGATATTAAGTGTGCATTATTTGAATACGTCCCAATTTTTAGAGCCTTTGTATATTTTACTTTGTGACTGAGATTATAGCTAGTTCATTCCATGCAAAGTATTTAGTATTTCTTTAATCCTACTTAAATATAAAGTGCTTTTTTATAATTTTCTGGTATGAAATACATTAGCATTTTGCAATAATATAGTGGTGTAATATATTAATGTTTCTTTTAGTCTTATAATCTTAAAGAATCAGATTTTACTTTTCTACAGGTGGTCCAAGTCAGGGAGAACAAGGTATGCCCTTGTGCTTAATGATATTTTTCAATATATTTAAAATGTTAATTATATCATTAAGTATCTTGGCAAGAATTATAATATTCCATATCACATTTTTAACCATGAAGAGTGTTTATCCTGTGAAGTCATTAAAACCTGTCAGTAACACATCTTAACCTTATTAATATAAATGTTTTTGCCCTGCTAAAATTATACTCTTCTCTGGAAAGAATGATTTGTTGGGATTCTTGTAGAAATTCACATACATCACTGCTGCTCAAAATAGCAAGACACATGTTCTCCTGTTCAGGATGTGCTTAATTTATTTCCAAATGAATGGCATTGGTAATTGACACAAACGAAAATAGTTTCTTCTCTAAATGTCCATGATCGATGGCTGAGGGGAAGTGTAGAAGAAAACAATCATCGTATGCCCTTAAAAAAATAAAATCAGCCAGAGCTCTTCTGAGGGTGAAGGGGAGAAATTGCGCTTTCAATCAGTGTCTTGTGAAAGTAATTAGAAATCTGTTAGAGAAAGCAAATCAATGAAAGCTGTATGTGATATCCTGTTACAGCACCTGCTTCGCTGAGACTTTGCTTTCTTCACATTTGCAGGAAATTGGGAAATTAAAAAAAAAAATTGAAGATGAAAATAGCCATTCTTTTTTCAGTCTTAAATAACTCCAAAGTAAAATTTACAGAGTTCAAGAATTCAGAGTTAATACTCAGCACAATACAGATACTTTTTTATTTTTTTTTTAAATTTGGAGACAGGTTTGTCTGTATAGCTTTGGAACTTGTCCTGGAACTCGCTTTGTAGACCAGGCTGTCCTTGAACTCAGAGATCTGCCTGCTTCTGCCTCCCGAGTGCTGGGATTAAAGGCATGCACCACCACTGCCAGGTACAATACAGCTACCTTAATGATGTTCACAGTGCTGGCCACATAGTTAAGGTTAAGCAGCTAAATTAATATGAAATGTGAGTAAAAAGAATTAAACATAATCATTAAAAATGAGATCAGGCACTGTGATCTTCCAGGGACAGGCACATGGATTTATTTTAGAACTTAAATTGTTAAACCCTTAGAAGGAAATAAATAAACCCAAGTTTATTTATTTGAATTTAATTTCATATTTATCATGATTTGTGGAGAACACATATAAAAACTAAGTGGATATTATCATGATGGTTGAGACTATAATAAGAATGGGGGCTATAGCCCTTAAGGAATAACTTTCCATTTCCAACATCCTTAATGAAATTCACATATTTTATTTCACTGAAAATTGTTCTGAGATTCAATGACTGATGAACAAGTATAGCTGTTTTAATTTTAGTTGCCTCAGGGACCTCTAAGTTCATAATGGTTTTAACACATAGTTGAGTTGCAGTAGCTACATACATATTTCAAATTCAACCTAATTCTATTACTAAATCTAAGCCAAGCTTATTTTCTTAGGAAATATATCAAAATGTGAAATTTAATATTCATGGAATATCATATATTGCCCGAATTCATTTAATGTCCAATTAGGGAAAATATATTTATCTTCTCAAATATTTATTGTCTTCTATGGTAAACACTTTAATATTTTTTTTGGCTAAATTAAAGGAATTGTAAGGGCTTATTTATAATTGTTTTGTTCCTAAAAATTTCTGTAGTGAGGCAAAACATTATAGAAATATGAAATACATTAAGAAGAAAAAGAAATACATAAACAAAGATGGTTCACAATAAATAAGCATATTTCTACAAAGCATGCATTTAATTTTGTGTGCCCTTCCCTCTTCTATCCCAGTTTAACCCTCCCTGTTCCATGACTCCTGTTTTCTTCCCTGTATAGTAGTGTGTCAAATATCACTAAAATCTTCAAAAAAAAAATCATACAGAAATCTATCAGGGTATTTTCCTCCTGACTCTAGGTGATAAAGATGTCAATAGAATAAATAAAACATGCCACAGTTATATTTTTAAAAATGTACAGATTTAAATTTATTGTGCCTGTAACATTTTGACAAAATATTAGCGAATTTTAACAAAAGGATACATCTGACATCTAATATCAAACTCCATTATAATCCAAATGACATTTGAAATTTTGAATTGTATCTAAATTTAGTAAATTATACAAAAATTTTCCAAACACTTCATGTTCTCAGAGGTGTACAGCATCCTAATGTATCAAAATACTGCACAAACGAACTATTTTAAGTGCTCCTACATGCTCTTGTCATTTTCATGCAGAGTCTCCTGTTTACATTAGGGTTCCTAGTAGTATTGGGTTCTGTAGATTTTGTTCAAAGAAGAATGACATATACATCATGTACATTATCTCCATTTTTAAATTCAACCTTGGTCCCTTGCTTCCTCCTATATCCTCTCTACACTCAGACCATTGATCTTAATTTCTCCATAGATTTTTCCTTTTTCTATAAGCCCTATAGATTGATGAGACATATTCTCGATAAGCCAATAATTTACCAACTCTGGCTTTTGCCATAAAGTGGCCCTGAGACATAGTGTAGTGCAGCACATCTTTGTATATAGGGTTTATGCTGCTCTGGTTTTCTACAATAGAATTCTTTCCCATTTTAATATTTACTCTAAACTTGCTTTCACAATTTGAGCATGACAATTTTACATCTGGAGAGCATTCATGCATTTGCTATCATCCAAATACATAGGCTTTGTAAGATATTTCATTTGACTCTGGAATCTTACAACTTTGAAAAGCTCTAAAGAAAGGCATAATAATTTACCTTTATAAAAACTGAACAGGGATTTCACAAGGAAAGGACAGAAAGCCAATGCACAGGGAGGAGAATTTGGTTGTTAGCTTACTTTTCCAACGCTGAAACCCTTTTTTGCCTGAAATGCTGCTTTGTAAATGCCGAGAGTTAACAGAAATGCGTTGGGTATTTTGATGTGTAAGCATTTTGTATCTGCAGAACAAATCACCATGATTCATTGTGCTATCTATAAAACATTTTGATTTTCCAATCTCATAGGGAGTAAAAGGATTTACAAAGGCCTATGAAATGTTTTGGATGTTCTACTGCACAAAGTACTACTGTTCGGTTTCACTGAAAATTGTGTGTGTTGGATACCGAATTGGATGTGAAAGTTTGGGAGGATCATAATGCCCACCTGCTTCTTTTGTTTGGGGCAGGTGATTTAACATTTTTGAGCTTACATTTCCTGATCAATAAAGTAGGAACAGAATAGTGTTACCTGCAGTTTCTTGATTCTTTCATAGAAACACTGTGTAAAATGCTGAAGTGTGTTTGAACTGAAAAACAAACAAACAAACAAACAAACAAAAAAACCCTGAAGGTATGCTTCCTGTCCTTGAAAGAAAATATCTGAAATTTGATAAAAAGAAATATTTAAAATTCAGTAATATTTACAGTACAAATACAGTAATCACTAATATATTTTAATAGACTAAATTGTTCCCATTTTTCAAATAGAAGGTTAGGAAGTTTTCTTTTTTCAAACAAATAATGAATCTCTGTGAGTAAAAATACAGACAGATTTGTGAATGTTACCACATGTAGGAAAAAGAGAAAAGTTGGATTTCTGTGTGTCTGTTTAGTTTTGACATTTCATTATAACCACAAGAGTTTTCTTTGTCCTCACTAGCTTATTATCAGAATCTAAAGAGCCCTAAATGTCACATTAGAACACAATGTTATTCTCAAGTCTATTTCAGAATGGAACACTGAATTCAGCACAAGGGCTCATCTTCAAACCCAGTGGCCCAAAACAGCAACGATCCTCAAAGGTGGATGGGGCGATAGGCTTTGGGAGGTATAAGATGTGATTGACTGGGTGATGTTATAGAACTCCACATGGTGACTGGTTTTATTTTGTTTGTTTGTCTGTCTGTTTTGTGGGGGAGTAGGTGGGACACAGCTAGGTGACAAAGACAGGGTTTTTAGAAACAAGTTGGAATGTTCAATATGTTCCAAGGTAGAGGCTGAGACTGTTTCCTCTGTATTTTGTCCACAGTCTCTGCTTCAGACTGAGTCTGATGACTGACATCACAGTGGGCACAAGGGGAGAGCCTTAAACTTCTAGGGAAAGGTGCAAATTCTGGTCTGGAAATGAAGAGGAGGCAGAGGCTTTGTTTCACTAGCTTCAAATGTGAAGGAAAAAAAAAACAATGTGTTATTATTACTACTCTTACTGTGACAGTCGTAATTATTGTTACTAGTATTCTCCTTCCTGATGAGCAGGTGGCCAATGAAAAATATATAATTGAGAGAAGTGATGACGGGTCTGTATTTAGAAGCTCTATTTTATTTCATACTGCTGTTGTCACAGTGATGATTTTGTCTAGGATGACGGTGTGGTCCACTAGTGTAACAACTACAGCTTCAATGTTCAGACATCAACCACATTTTCAAAGAGGCCTCAGTGAAGCTTATGAAACTGGCAAGAGAAGAAAGCACTGGACCCCTGCTGACAGCCTATTCCCTACCTTACCTCTGCGACTTCAGTAAGCTCCCAGACTAAAATTTTGGAGTAGAAGATTACTGATACCTCAGGTTCACTGTAAGGTCATGTGCTTTGAAATCAATCGTATGTAAAAATGTAAGTGGTTAACTTATGACTTTTGTAAAGTAATAAACAAAGATAAACAGCAGATAGAAAAGAAGATCAGACATTGTAGAAAATTTACCCTGCCATGGGCCTGGATAGATAGATAAAACATGGTGGTATTTAATTTGTACTGAAATGTGATTTTCATAGTATGTGAATAAATAAAGTTCCCCGGGGGTCAGAGCTATTAGAGCAATAGAAAGAGCATGGTGGTGGTGGCGCATGCCTTTAATCCCAGCACTTGTTGGAAGAGCTAGGTAGATCTCTGTGTGTTCAGGGATACAGCCAGCATTGGAGACATACGCCTTTAAGACCTGGAGGGCTGTACATACAGGCAGTGACGAGGCAGTCACGTGTTTGGGTTTACAACCAATGAGAAGGCAGAACAGAAAGACTATATTAAAGACAAACACACAGGAAGTAGCTCTCTTTCAGAGAGGTAGGAGCACCACAGGAGCAAGGGTAAGGTTTTAGCTCTGAGCTCTGACCTCTTGGCTTTCTCTTTTACATTGGTTCTGTGTTTCTTATTTAATAAGACGGTTGATTACGTCTACAACTCAGGGGGTTTTTGTTGTTGCTGTTTGTTTGTTTTGGTGTGTGTTTATCTATTTGCTTGTTTGTTTGTTTCTACATGCCAGCCACAGTTTTTCCTCTCTCCAACCCTCCACAAACCTTCCCCAATCCACATCTCCTCCATTTATCATCAGAAAAGGGCTGCTCTCCCACGGATATTGTAGATGTAACCAACCGTCTTTTTAAAATAAAAAACACAGAACCAATGGAAAAGAGAAAGCCGAGAGGTCAGAGCTCAGAGCTAAAATCTTACCTCCTGCAGTGCTCCTAGCTTCCCGAAAGAGAGCTACTTCCTGTGTGTCTGCCTGTAAGTACCGCCCTCCAGGTCTTAAAGGTGTATGTCTCCAATGCTGGCTGTATCCCTGAACACACAGAGATCTACCTAGCTCTTCTAACAAGTGCTGGGATTAAAGGCGTGTGCCACCACTGCCACGCTCTTGCTATGGCTCTAATAGCTCTGACCCCCGGGCAACTTAAAATAACAAATAATCATTCTGTAATAGTAAAATCCTCAAGGCCTAGGATTAGAGACCATCCCATGAAACCTGGATTCATATTAAGTAAACTTATGACTTTTAGGAGAATCTTTTTTCCCACAGGTAATCTTACATTAAATTCTTTAAGTTTTGTTGTACTTTTTATAGAAACAGGCTTTGGGGATTTTTTTTCCTTGGCTTTGATGTTCCCAATGATTTTGCAGGTATATCCGTTCCTTGTACCCTGTGTGGACTGACTTGCTGTCATCTCTCCTTTAGGTGATTGCATGTCACTCAGATGCTTTTCTAAATCTGTAAAACATCAAAGATATTATCATCATATCAAGTGGGAAATGCAATACTTTTGCAAAGTGTAGGTAGGGTCTCTGAAGACCACCTGTTATTCATTCCAAGATGGTACCAGTTGCTCTCAGGAGTCAGAAACTGGATTAGAAAGCTACTGGAGAGCAACTTTAGCTAAACCAATAAAAAGATTTCATTACTTGTATTGTTTTCTCAAAAGATCAATATTGAGTGTAGTGATGTGGATAGGAGGCACAATCCTCAGTCATCCTTCCTATCTCCTCATCCTGGGATGTCCCTACAGGGCTGTGATACATCTCTCTGACTCCAGATTACTTGGTACGATTGGGGCTGTCTCTCATTTTTATGTTCAGTCTAGGAACAAGAGAAGGAGAAGAGCCATACTCACATATATAATGTGGCACAGGCTCCCTGGTACAATGCCTAGATGTAATTCATTGCTGTCTCTCCATTGGCCACACCTTGTCTGGTGTGAGTTCTCTTGGCTTGGTGATTGTATATCACCACCATCATACAGTCTTGTGGAAGAGAAACATATGTTCCTAATTCCGGGGAAGTAGCTGTTCTGCAATAAGCTTAGCATTTTTCACCTGCAATGCTCCATATACTTTCATAAACATTTCCTCGGGTTTCAAAGTCTTCCAGAAGTCTGCAAGCATGAATTCCATTTTCTGTCCTTATTTATCCCTTAGCAAAATTGGCTGGACAAGAATAGTGGAACATTTGATTTTGACTGACACAGGCAGGCTGCTCTGACTCCTCTTACCTTTTCTCATTCACTTCTGATTGCTTAAGCACATTACCAACCTCATTTACATGCTATTCGAAATCATTTAGATCTGTCAGAGCCTTTTTCCACATAATAAACAACATAACTTATAGGACTCAGCAAAAGCACTGAAGTCCAATATCAATCCCTGATGAAACAACTACCTTCTTAGCTTTCATCTGAGCATAGCCTGCTCTGGCTTCCTGAACTTTGCATCAAACACTGAACTGAGCATCAAACATTCCCAGGTGCTTCATCAAATGTCAACTCATTTTCTAGCTTAGTCTTATATTAAAGACTATTCATGAGGGCATCTGCTGATGATAACCAAGTTGCCCTAAGAGCTCTTATGAACCAGTCCATCAGTGATTTACTTCTTTCCTGTTGCCTCAGATTAAGAAACCTCATTTTGTCTTAAGGATGAACAAGTAACTATTATTTTCTTTGCTTCCACAATAATAATGCTGATTCTATCCACTGTCCATCTCCTAAAATCTATTGAAAACCCTATGAGAGATTCTCATGTCATCATTAAAAACGTATCCCAATTCCAAGAGTTCAAAAGTAGACTATTATCTGATAATCATAGACGTGTGTGTGTGTGTGTGTGTGTGTGTGTGTGTGTGTGCGTGTGTGTGTGTGTGTGTGTGTGTTTTGCCATAGATTACAGGCCCTCAGCCATCAGACAGGAAAACATGATACACTTCTGTTCATGTATATATAAGTAATGAAACAGTTACTGCACCAGCAAAGCAATGTTTTCCCCTACCACATGGTAAAGTATGGCCATTTATGACCTTCCTCTGCAGATGCCTTACTGTTCAAAGTTTAGCTCTAGTTGAATCTTCCATCACTCACAGCAGAGACAGTGCCAGGCTGCCTCACAATCTCAGCTTTGTTTCTGTGGTAGTCTACATTCAGGTACCAAAAATGACATGCAAGTTTTTTTGAGGAGACAAAAAAAAAAAGATTATTCTCCAAAGATAGACCAAAGAAACAATTTCACCCAAGTGTGGCTCAATGATTACATTTAGGAGCATGGGCGACATAGAGACAGCAACAACAATGAAGAAAAAATTATCTCTCAGCTAACTACATACATCCTTAGGAAGGGGTGTGACCTCTACCCTTAGGAAATATTGTTCTCTGTCTCTGGATCTCTGAGAGAGTCAGGGCTCTCGAGCCTTCTACTCCAATAGCTACTAACTGTCCATAAATCTTGGGAAAGGAAGGGACTTTGTGAGTTCTTCCGCCCAACCTTCATGATGGGCCCGATCTTGTGAAGATCTACTTCAGGTAATCACAGCTGCTGACATTTCAAGAGGACAATAGCTAAGCAGGGTCCAGTGGTCAGCATTCCACAACATCTTCTCATTCATTAATCCAGGCTCTTAAGAGGGTATAAAAGAAGTGAAGAGGAACTTATTGACAAAATAAAGTACACTAAACTTCATTGACCTCATGGGAAGCAATGGTGTTTTCCAATCTTCCAGTTTCAGGATTCTAGGAAATCCTGTCCAATTTAATTATGGGAAAGACATAAAAAGCATTAAGGTTGGAAGTTTCATTGCTGAGAATGATCATTTAAAAAAAAAAACAGATTAATGTGAAAATAATTCACCAATTCAATTACCTGTGGAAATGAAGATGGGAGTCCCCCATGTTATTGATGACAATAATGGAAAGGAGAAAGGGAACGACGAGTTTAATTGAGTGTATATAGGAAGACAAAGCTACAGCTTCAGTGAAAGCCAAGGTCAGACAGCAGGTCCTCCCCAGTGATAGAGATTTTAAAGGACTCAATGAAGGAGAGATTCAAGTCAGACGTGTAAAATAACACCTTTCAAGGAAAAGGAACAATGATTAATCCAAGGTTGTGCAACTCCATAAAATACATTACAATAGTCCATAAAGCAGTACATTTTGTTTGTGATTTGTGAGTTAATAATCTGTAACAAGCTTCTCTTCAGTACATTTTACTCTCGTTTGTCAAGTTTCTATTTTACCCAGGGGACTAACTGTTAGATGTGGCAGCTACCACAGTGAAAGCTACACTCCTGAAGCTAGGATTAACTTCAGTATCAAATGCAATAAAAAACAATATAGAAAATAATCATACACAGTATATATTACAATAATTTCAGAAAATAATCTAGACATTAAAATTAAAACACATTATATTTATTTTTAATATATTTAAATATATTGACAAAAACTTTTAAAAAAATCATCTGTAACCACAGTTAGTCATTGTAAATGTTCATATTTATTCTTTATATTCCACCTATGAAGTTTACAGACATATATTAGTAGCAAGTAATACTACATAGCATTTATGCCATATATCTTCATTTGCACATCCCATATATTTTTTATGTTAGTATCAAACATGTTATTATCAAATAATCACATTCTGTCTGCAAATATTTTATTCAATGATATTCCACCTACATTCATTTATTTTATTAAGTCACACATGACAAAGAGAAATATCTTAGAAAATTTGTGGTTTTGTTTCTAATTCAAAATATTTCTTTACCAGTAATTTCTGGAACCAGAATCCCTGAATCAAAGTATGTGAGTAATTTGATTATGAAAAATAATAGTCCTAGAAAAATATAGGTCACTTTACAAATTTAGCTGCCAATACCAACATTTCCAATTGACATTTCAACCAATATCTGGATGCTCCAGATTTGCAAAATGTTAAAATGCGTGCATGCTCATGCCTAGAGAGGATCCCAGAGTACACAGGGGCTTTTCTTACAAAAGTGGAAGCTGATTTATTCAAATGAGCTAGGCAACTCCAATCACAATCTCTTCTACAAGTCCTACATTCAGAAGAATGCAGCTTGATTAAGGGGAATCCCTGTGGATTCCATTATGCTCTTGTTTAAAGCAGAGGGTATCTAAATATGGTACCACTGGTGAATACAAAGTTAAGATCCAGGCACAGGGGAGGAAGTTTTGTTTTGAAAAAATAATGGCAGCAATAAATCTCATCTTTGCATTAAGATGAGCTGTATCTTTTGTTTTCCTTGGAACAATTTTATAGAATTATTCATTTAGGAATTTTTCTTTAAGCTTTCTTTAGATGGCTTTGCACATATCTAAACATGACTGTGTATTTGTCATGAATTTTGCACACACACGCACATATACCTGAATTCTCTTACACACACACACACACACACACACACACACACACACACACACACTTACTTCTGCTACGTTATCCAGAATAAGTTTCATTTGACTACAAATGAACCCTTTATCAAAACACAACTGTTTCATAAAAGTCAGCCAACTCTAATTCTTCACAGAAACTTATAGATTCAGGCACTGCTTGAGTGACCTTATTGAAGAAAAGATAAAAAGCCTTAAAAACTCCTATTAATATAAAGGACACTTGCTACCTCAAGGCCTTTATGAATAAAGGAATAAATTTTACTGTGTTATCACCAGTAAAATAGTGCCTAAGTCTTATTGTCAATTTAATGAGTAATGATTAGAACAAAGTAAACAGTAGGCGGGGATCAAGGGCAGTGGAGTAACCTGATTGATCCTAGTTGGTCTTGATAGTGAGAAGAAAAGGAAATGGATCAAACCCAGTAATAACCCACTGAAACTTGCTTCTCAGATAAAGTAAGGAAGGTCAAAGGACATCTAAACATTTATTTAAACTTTCAATCATGGGAAACTACAGTGCCAGATAATGTGAGTATCAAATTAACACCACCACTCCAGAGGCTTCCCTGACCCAGTTTTCGGTAAGTTATTAGAATTTTCACTCAACCCAGCCACTCTACATTAAAATTGAGTCCCAAAATGTAAAGCCAGAGTAAGGTTCTAGAATAACAGGGATGTCTAAGGAATCATATAGTAATGAATTGTTATTTGCACTAGCTGAAACCTAGAACACTGGTAGAAATGATTTTGCGGGTTAAATAATGAAGGAAATGTAATTGAGGTAAACGGACATTCCCCATAAAGTGAAATTACCTGAAATCAGCTCACAAAACTTTTAGTTGCACTTGCTAACAAAGTTGTAATTGAGTAGTATTATATACAAACATAAAAGTCTGGCTGATCCTATCATCAACTCAATACAATATCTTGAAGAAAAGATGCAAAATAGATGCTGTCATTTATTTGCTGAAATAAGTGCAATGGACCCAATGAATATAATGGCCTCACAGATTTGATAATGTGAATGTTATAGAAATGATATATGAGAAGGGCTAATATCTAGAAGCCCCCTCCTCAAACTAGATTAAAATTGTGTGATAAAGTATCAGAATATCATTAGATTAATAAATTCTGACAATGGTCAAATGAGTGGCTTTGGATCAAATGAATAATCATTCCTTTCACAAAAATATATCCCTTAAGAAAGCCCGGGGTAGCTGGGCAGTGGTGGGACACACCTTTAATTCCAGCACTTGGGAGCACAGACATTGGAAGAGTGGAAGAAGGAGAACAGAAAAAATGTATTTATATCACAGTGTTTGTGCTTAGGATCTGAAGACATGACTGTGAACAAATGATAACAAGGGATTCAGGGAGGAATGAATCCTTACACCGAGATGGGAGTGAAATATTCTGCAGTAACTTTGGAAATTAGAATGAAAGTTCTTTAAAAAACAACACATAGAATCACATACAAACAAAATATACATACTGGGCTGTTATTCACCCATAAGAACAATAACATTGTGTCATTTGTAAGAAAACAAATGGAACTGGAGATCATCTTAGACAAAATAACAGACTTAAAACACAAAATAGTCCATATTTAGTCTCATGTGCAGAATCTAGAAATCACACACCACACACACGCACATTTGTAGATATGTACATATGCATAAACATGCATGTGAACATATGTGAAAGAAATTAGATGGATAAATACTTGGAAGGAATAAAAAGATGATCAGAAAGGAACTGTGTGACAAGAAAAGTTATGAAAGGTGAATATAAACAAAATATATAATATAATGTTATGAGAATGTCAATATAAAATTGAAGGATTTATATTGAAAACACAATAAATGGAATTGAGAAGTGAGCCATTGGGTAGGAATACTTGTTTTAAAGCCATGAGAATCTTAGTTCAAATCTCTAGCACCCATGTGAATATCCAGTGAGTTCCTACAAGCCATAGATGGGAGATGTAGGCACGCAAGGTATCAGAAACTCAGTGGCAAGCCAGTCTAGCCTAAAAAGTAAGATTTAGGTTCAGTCAGTGTCTTAGTTAGGTTTTCTGTTGCTGTGAAGAGATACCATGCCCATGGCAACTCTTATCAAGGAAAACATTTGAATGGCTTACAGTTTCAGAGGATTACTACACTATCTTCATGGCAGAACATGGCAGCATACAGGCAGACATGGTGCTGGAGAAGGAGCTAAGGGTGGAGAAGAAACTACATCTTGATCCTCAAGGCAACAGGAAGTGAACTGAGACACCTAGTGTGACTTGAGCATATATGAGACTTCAAATGCTGTTTCCACAGTGACACACTTCCTCCAACAGGGCCATAGCTACTCAAACGAAGCCACACTTCTTTGAGCTTATGGGGGCCAATTACATTCAAGTTAACATAGTCAGAAACTACCTGGCCTTCTCATACTCATGAGTGTACGTTTACACAAACATACAAAACACAGTTATGGAGAGACATATACACACACACATACACACACATGTATGCATAGAGAGACAGAGAAGGAGAAAGAGAGACAGAGGGACAGAATGAGAGAAACAGAAGCATAGAAACTGAGACAGAGACAAGGATAGACAGATGGAAACAGAGAGCCAGAAAAATGAAGAGACTGGAAATGATGGCGTTACTGGCAATATTGTAACTTCATATAAACTTTTTGGTCTTTTAAAGGTAAGAACACTGACTTCTGGAACTACCTGTTTGCAAATCAAATCAAGTCTCTATCCATATACATATTACCTTCTATCTGAAATTACTTATAAAAGAAAACTTGAAAATACTTTAGCTTTTACTTTTTCATCCTCTTTTGAGTATATACTAAGACTCCTCAAGATGTTACTTATACCCCTTTTCCTAATGATGGCTCATTGTTTGGAAATAGGTTTCACATTTTTTCTTTTGTTTTAGAAAAAAAGGATGCCTCAACTATAGCCACAGGTTAGAACAACACAAAATAATTGATAATTACATAGTGTACCAGTCACTGGCTTTGTATAATATATCAAATACTTGTGCAAAATTTGCAGTGCAGAAACTTCAATATAATAACCTTATCAATTTTTTCAGTTCATCAAGTTATTTTTACTTTTAATTCTCATATTATTTTAATAATCTTTTATAAACATTCTGATTGAGTTTTTTTTTTTACTCTGTCCTTTATTTAGGCTTGACCAAACAGTTATTATTTATTTACTGATTTAATTTTGCTTGACCTAGATCACATACTTTGAAGTTTGTCAGTAAAAGAAATCTGAGCCGAGTGGTGGTGGCGCACGCCTTTAATCCCAGCACTCGGGAGGCAGAACCAAGCAGATCTCTGTGAGTTTGAGGCCATCCTGGGCTACCAAGTGAGTTCCAGGAAAGGCGCAAAGCTACACAGAGAAACCCTGTCTCGAAAAACCAAAAAAAAAAAAAAAAAAAAAAAAAGAAATCTGAACTTCCAATTTCTCATCTCTAATGGTAACTTCAAAACTCAACTTCAGATATAGAACTGTTTAGAAATTCTGTTATTGTCTGGTTCTCAATTAGTTGCTTTTTTTCATCTACACTTTATGGCATCTATGTTTGTCTAAATTATTCCAGATTTTTCTTTCATTTTTTTTCTACTAAAAGACTTATTTTCTTAATTTTTATTTGAAATAAAGGTTTTGATTGGCCTCTTCCACTCCCTTTCCCACACACAAAAGGACATATGTACACACAAATGCATACCTACATACCTACCACCACACATATGCATATACATACACACACACACCTACATAACCACCCCACACATATACACATACCTACACACTCTCATACATATACACATACATACATACACACACACACACACACACACACTTACCTACCCACCTCCACACATATACTTATTCATACACATACACATATGGTTGTTATGTACAAAGGAGCATCTGTTTCACAAGAATTCAATCTCTCCAAGTACAAGTAAGTGTGTGGGTGTCTCTAAATTTTCATCAAAAAGCAAATTATAAAGCAAGAAGTAAAACTGCTCAGTCCTGTTGGCACAGGCCTTTAATACTGGGGAACTTAAAAGGTGGAAATAGGGAGAACATAGATTAAATGTCAGTGTGGACCATGATGTAAGTTCAAAGCAAGTCTAGGAAAATTAATGTAAGTCTGACTCAAAATTCAAAATCAGAGCAGGGATTAGTCCCCAAAGGGCATAGGTCCTAGGAGGAATCCCAAGTAATACACATGTGCATTGAAATCCCTACCCAAACACACACCACAAAAGAAAGGAAGAAATGAAAAAGTTAAAAATGTAGTGGTGCCTATGTAATTTTAAGAAGTTCTATAAAATATTCGCCAATGAATATTTGATTTTCTAGTTAAAAACACGAACTGTGGACATTTACGCAAAGATTTTTCTTATGTATTTAATATTAGTGATATGGAAGACTAACTTATTTATTTTACTACACCTGTTTTTAGTTAAAACTTCACTAATGGCTGAAGAGTTTCTCAGTGAAATCACAGTGTGTCCAGGTTGTTTATAAAAAAAAAAATGACAGCTTTGGGCAGAGGCTGCTAGATGGTTTGCACTCCCGTGGACTTTCACCCTCACTAGTTATGTCTTGCAACACACTGAATATTATGGGTTTACATATTGATATATGCCTATCATTCTAATTAGCATGGGTACTTTTCCATGAGCTTGAAATTTTTTAAAATGTAAGCAAAGCACAGATCAAAATACATGTATTTTGATTAGTATTTCTATTGTCATCGTGTAAATGTTTTTCAAGAAACAAAATTATGAATGGAAACTCATTTCAGATACATTATCTTGTGAGGTGAGGATGACCTCAAACTCCTGATTGTTCTGAAGGAGAGAGTGATAGATAGGTGCTAAAACACACACATTATGCAATACTTGGATGAAACCCAGGATTTCTCATTAGTCAAATACTTTACTAACTGAAGCAAGGGCCCACATATCTACCATTGTTTTTAATATAGTATAATTATCAATGCCAAATATGTAAGTATGTTTTTAGAATATAACATACACTATTTTTACTAAATGTTCTGAGACTAGTGTGTGATACTATCTGCTTAAGACAGTTATAATTTTTCAAATAATTTTGTCATAAAGCTAAGCTTGAAGTGAGGACTACATTATTATTTAACATGTGACCTATAAAAATTCAATTTGAATTCCTCCCTTTACATTTTGGAGGTTTCTAATTAGGTAAGTGGTCTGAAATCATGAAAGTGAAATGTAGTAGTAAGTTTCTACCACTACTGTTATAGTCCAACAGGAAGATACCTGCAGTCTTCTCACATCTTTAACAGAGTGCTTCCTAAGTAAGGTCCAAGCAAAGATAAAAGAGACTGCCTGCTTTATAGAGTGATAGCTACCTGATAACTTTGTAACATTAGTTAATAGTTACTTTTTGAAAGAACAACAAAGAGAAATTAAAATAACAATCCTAACAACCCATAAGTACTTAGGGAATGCAAGCCAAAAGATCAGCAAATACTATGCTTATAATAAGCCCAACATCTGTGAAACAAAAAATAAACAGAAACCACTCAATGTAAAGTTTCATTGAATAATATTGAAATTTTAAGATTGAGCTGAATTAAATTTATAATTATATTAATTTCTCCAAAAGTCTTTGAAAAATTTTTCCATGTATTCTTTTGCAAATATATTTATACATATTTTATTCAAGAAGATCCTACATATTGTATGATGTTTTCAAATAATATTATTTGAAAACATCATAATATGCAACATCAAAGTACACTAATTGTAAGTTCTAGAAACTGTATCTTAATATAATCAAGTCTGAGCTAACCAATCTGAAAACAAATGTTAAAAATATTTTTTCTTAATTTACTTATGCTAAAGATAATGTTTAGTTTTAATTGGTCTATAAAATTCAAAATACTGTCTTGGGATGATTCAATATATTCATACATTGTACAGTGTTTAATTCAGGTTAAATGTGTATGAGTTTTAGTATAGTGTTAAGTTTCTCCGGTCATGCCCAGCTCTGTGGTCCTGCAGCTGCTTTTAAAATAATCACTGAGAGGCTTAATATTATTTAGAAGCTGTAAGGCTTATTTAAGTCGTCTTGTTAGCCAGTGCTTTCATCTTAAATTTACCCACTTCTATTCATCTATATTTTGTCACAAGGCCATGGCACTACCCATCTGAGGGCATCTTGCTGCTCTTTGGGTGGCATCTAGGCATCTTTCCCTACTTTCCTTTCTTTTCTCTGTATCTCTGCTTGGATTTCCCACCTGCCTCTAAGCTGCCTTGCTATAGGCCAAAACAGCTTCATTTATTAGCCAATGGGAGTAATACATAGTCACAATGTACAGAAAGACATCCCACAGCATTTCAGTTTTTCACTTTTTTTTTATGCTGGTAACTTCTGCTCTTACTGTACAATATAGAGAAAGAATGTGCATGAGAAATGATGAATGTCTATTATAAATATTAATATATACTTTAAATTTGATATTTAGAATGTATGTGGTACATAAACCACTAATTTTTCTCAGATTAAATCATCTTTTCCTTAGTGTGAAGAATTTTCTATCTAATGAAGCATTGGCTGTAGTTGCCATGTGATTTATACAAATAAATCAGACTAGATGCAGACTAAATGTAATCTAAATGTCTTAAACCACTAACATTGTAACTAGTTTCTTATCTCTACTACCATATAACTACATGTGATAAAATATGATCATGTTTAAAAATAGTTGTATTTTAAAATATATGTCTAACAACCTTAAGATATTAGCTCCAAACAATTAAATGTTGGCTTGACTAGAATTCTAAATCATAACCTACAGATTTTGCTTATTAAAGAATGTGTAAGAGAATAATCTTTTGTGTGAAGATTATTTATTTTACTCTGTTCTCTTTTGACAGTTAACAATATAAATATTATTTGAAGCATGAAGATAATGGAAACCATGAGAATAACAACTATTTTAGAGCAAAGAATTGTAGTTATATGACTATTTGAGGGGAAAATAGTGAGACAGCAGAGACCTGCTGATTATTTTACATAAAAAGCAATAATTTTGTCAAAAGCAATGATTATTGTCATTATTCTTCATATGGGATTGCAAGGTTTCAAAGAGTGAGCCTGGTCCAGCACAATTGATTGCACAGGGACAATGCATTAAAGGACTTGCATTCACACTGCTCACATAAATGGTAGTCTCTGAGGAACACACAGACAGAATTGGGTTGATAAATATTTTACAGAGCCATTATCCAGTAGTTCTGAGAGTTTCTTATTGACAATATCAAGGGCTTTGAGGAGGTATTCTGCATAATAAATGTGCAAATACAGATATAGAAAGGTCTTTGAAGGATAATGCCTTTTAATTTAATAGATAGGTTACAGGAAAGCAGCTTGCCAGGGATTCCAACTCCATGCCAGCTCTGAGTCATGATGTTAGTTTATAAGTTAATCAGAATATTCTGAGGAGAATCCAAACATAGAAACACCTGAAACTTCTATACTGAATCCATTTACATAAATCACATCCAAAGAGCCAATGAATCGTAATGTTCATACTGAGTCATTGCATGGTTATCTTAACAAAACATGTAAACTTGACCCAGAAATATACCATACAATGTCAGAGGAAACAATAAAACCAAACAACCATAAAACGTATTATCTGCAAATTGCTCAGGCCTAGAAAGTAAAGTTTTATCTCTTCCTGATTTTTTTTTAAATTATCTATTTTAACCAACCAACTGTTCAAACAAGTGCAGGTAATGTTTTATAAAAGTGCTAGATTTCTGGAGATCAATAAATACTTTGAATATGAATATCCATTAAAGGTAACAGAAGACCCCAGAATGCTGCACAAACTTTGCAAACAGAAATGTTGCTTTACCCTTTTAAGGACAGTCTGTGCTTTGCTTTGAAGTGAGTTACCAGAAATACATACAGTTGAAACTAATCACTGTTTGTGTTTCAATAGAAAATATTCCATAAAAGATGGTGGGTATCAAGATAATAATAAGGAAATCTACAGAGACAACTCAATCAAAGAACTTAATTGCATCAGGAAGCAATGTATTTATGATCTGGTTGTTATTATTGTTAAGTGTATTGTGGATTTATATGACTGACATCTCTGAGCAAACTTTGTATGTACCCGTACACACATGTCTCATTTTTATGTACAACTCTCTAACTGATGTCTTTATGTACAAGACTGGCCATTGTTGTTTTTCTATTGGCTTAGCAGCTGTCCCTGAATCTACTGATATTTTAACTACCTTCTGTGGCAGCTCTACAGTCAGTGCTCCATTGCTCAGGCCCTGGCCTGGCAGTACTTCTGGTCCAATATTCACAGGCTCTGATGCTGAAACTAAATGTAGTTTTTAACTAAATCTGTATCAATCTATTTACCCCTAACTGCTCATAGGCAGATGTTGGCATGAAAACCTCAGCGTGTCAGAAAAAGAACCAGCTGACCTTCCATTTTAGCTGGAGACCCAGCAAGAGAACATCTCTCCAGCCATCCCAAACCTAAAGGACTGCCTCACTCCAAGTCTCTCTCTCCTCTTTCCTATGCATCTTCTCTCTATTCATTTCTCTGGCTCCTCCTTACTCTCTATGGATGATTCATGTCATCTAGTTTCTGGTTCCTTCCCCATATCCAAGGTTCATTTTATTAACACAGTCTCAGGTTTCACAGTGTGATCAAATATCCTGCAAGAGACCATAATACTGAAAGCAAAACAACAAATAATCGAATGACATTAGTGAAACAATTTTAGTAATAATAAGATTTCATATGTGATTTATTTGTGAGCTGGGTGGCGTCCCCCAAAACAGCAAAGAGTAAAACCATCCAAAAACTTTATTTTGCCCAATGTGGGGTTTGAATTTCCATATGTGGTGGTATTGTGTTCACCAAAATATTGTGTACCTTAATAAACTTACCTGGGGTCAGAGAACAGACAAGCCACTAGTTAGTCAGTGATAGCACACGCCTTTAATCCTAGTATTCCAGAGACAGAAATCCCTCTGGATCTCTGTGAGTTCAAGGCCACATTGGAAATAGCCAAGCATGGTGACACGCCTTTAATCCCAGAAAGCCAGCCTTTAATCCCAGGGAGTGGTGGTAGACAGCAGAAAGATATATAAGGCGTGAGGACCAGAAACTAGAGGCATTTGGCTGGTTAGGCATTTGGCTGGTTAAGCATTTGGCCTGGTTAAGCTTTCAGGCTATGGAGCAACACAGTACAGCTGAGATTCATTCTGGATGAGGACACAGAAGCTTCCAGTCTGAGGAAACAGGACCAGCTGAGGAAGTGGCGAGGTGAGATAGCTGTGGCTTGCTCTGTCTCTCTGATCTACCAGCATGGACCCCAATTACTGGCCTCAGGTTTGATTTTATTAATAAGAACTTTGAAGAATCCTGCTACACATAGTGTCTGAGAAAGCTTAAAAAAAAAAAAAAGGCAGGAGATATGGTCCTTTAAGAGTTTCTACCTGCTGGCAAGCCCTTGAGCAGCTAGTATCTTAAGTAGGAACAAAAAAACTGAGTAAAAACACCTACCATAGTACAAGCATCAGCATTCTAGAATTCTAGGAATGTTGCATGCAGTTCCTGGTCAGATAAACCTCCAGCAGGCCACAATTTTCAAGCTTGTTTTTCAGGACCCAAGGATTGAGCAGAGCCAGCCGAGAGCCACAGGAAGCAGATCCAGGTGTAGGTTAGCAGTTTCAAGGTTTGCTCACATGGTTAAAAAGTGCTGATGACATACAATAAAAGAGGTCCAGAGAAAAAAACCTCTGAACAGGTTACAATGTATTTTACAATGTACATAAGCTTAGGGGAAAAAGTTATAGTCATAGAAAGATATTAGTTTAAAAATAATAATAAAGTCTTTAAAGAGAAATTAAAAGTACTATAAAAAAAAGCCATGTAAGATGGAAAATACACAGGTAGTCTTGATCTTATATGTTATTGTGCTAATTTTGATTTTTTTTATTGTTGTAAAGCAAAGGACAGCTACAAAGAAACCTGGAGTTGAAAAAGGCACTGTTGAAATAAATCACCTATAATTTAGGAATGTCTTAACTTTAAAAAAGTCAAAAAATATATTTGTCAAATGGAAATCAAAAATGCTTTGGAGTTTTGGTCCCACAGGAGATGAGAGGCTGTGGATTCCTTCAGGGTTAATATGGATCAGGTTTGATCAGGCAAGACCTTATGAAACTTGACAGGTGATATCTATAAGCATAAGTTATGGCTGGTCTTCCGAGGACTTGGTCATTATCTCAAAATTTTGTCTCTGGGACCCTAAAGATACTTTGTCCACAGGCAGCAGGAAGCAGTTTGAAGCAAATGACTTTCACATTCTCATAAGTTGGGGAGTGTGGGTGGTCTTTGGTTATTTGATGGGCTATGGATGTTTGTTATCATTTAGGGGACCACAGTATACTGATACAAATTTGAACTTATTTTTATTGTGCTGTATATGTTTCTGCTCTTGTTTAGGCTATTTTAACTTTGCAATTTATTTTAAAATATAAGGTGAAATTCCATTTTTTTAAAAGCTGTTATTATAAACTATATAAGATAATCAAGAGACATAGGTCAGTAGGTAGTCATTTATAACAATCTAATTTGTAGATATGTTAGATATGCTTTCCAGGTCATATAGAATATATTTCAGATAGATAGATGGTCTTCAAGCCTTTCAAAGTCCTACAGAATATGGTATTTAAAATATTTTGTTAACTTAAAGTTTTTCATAACAATGAGACACCTGTGTTCCTGGCAGCACCAGTTAACTTCATAGATGATGGGCACTGAAGAATCTCCTTATGAAGTTTACTTTCATCGTGACAAGTTTAGCCAGTGGTCAAAGAAACTGGTCTTGCCTTTGACTGCTGACAATATACTAGGCAGATTGGACATGCAGGGCACAGAGAAAAGTAACTGTTGAACTTTGCCAAATTGAGGTAGGACAGTCCTTCAAATTTCATGCTTCACTGAAAAGTCTGCCAGATACTGTAGGCCTGCAGGCTGAAGATGAGTGCTCGAACATTGCAGAGGAACTCTAGGTAACTGTGAAGGCAGCCAAATGTCTCTATTGTTAGATAATATTACATTCTTCTGGGTTTTTGATAGATTTGAAGACTGGGCTAGATAGTTTAAGTTTAACTTTCCTTAATTATGATAGAAAATCAATAGGAAATAAAACTTTACAATCACCAAGATAAGGTAGATAATGGTATATTTTCTTTAAATATGCTAACCACAAATGGACAGAATATTGTAAATGTAACTCCTAGTCGATAATTGTTTTGCTGTATGTAGTTTTGCTATGTTACAATTAAAACCTTTGTTTTTATTTAGACAAAAAGGGAGAAATGTGGAATATCATTTTAATGTCTGTTACTTTTGTTTATGTTGTACTTGTTTGACTCTGTGAAGCTGTGGTACTGTGCCTGTCTAAAACATCTGATTTTCTAATAAAGAGCTGAACGGCCAATAGCAAGGCAGGAGAAAGGATAGACGGGGCTGGAAGGCAGAAAAAAATACATAGAAGGAGAAATCTGGGAGGAAAAAAGATCAAGGAACGAGAAAAGGAAGAAATAGCCAGAGAAGGAGGAGGACACCAGGGGCCAGCCACCCAGTTACACAGGAAGCAAGGAGTAAGAGTATGGTTTACAGAAGTAAGAGAGTGGAAAAAGCCCAGAGGCAAAAGGTAGATGGGATAATTTAAAGTTAAGGAAAGCTGGCTAGAAACAAGCCAAGATAAGCCCAAGCATTCATAAGTACTAAAAAGATCCGTGTGTGATTTATTTGGGAGCTGGGTGGTGGGCCCCCCAAAAGAGCAAAGAGTAAAAACAACCTACAACATTTTAAAGAAAAAACGTGGGAAACAATTTTCTAAAAGTAACCCAGAATTCCGATCAAGGGCATTGTAAAATCGTACATATTCTTTAAGTATGCTTAACATCTTCCAGAACATTGGATTTAAGTGTTTCAGGATGTTTTCTCTATCATCTCCACCTAGGTACCTGGAACAGCCTTGGCTTTTTAGGAAGGTACCTTATGAGAGCTGCGCTTGTCATTATTTATACTTAGGCTGTAATTATTCTAACATCTTCAAAGTTTGTAATGGATATTGGATGAATTTATTTAATACGTACTTAAGATAGTGTTTTTACTGGCATGATGTCATAGTATACTTGCATTGTTTTAGTGCTCATGAGAGCTAAATAGGAAATATCATAAATATCATTTTACATTAGGCTAAAGTGGTAGGTAGAGAGTTACATAATATCATATGTGTGCTTCTCCAGACTAATACAACACTGTCTATTAAGAATTGGTTATCTGTCCTCCATATTTATAATGTTAGCTTTACTTTTATTGTCAAATAAAAATAGCTATTATAAATAAAGAAGTCCTGTATATTTAGAACAACATGGATTGAACTGGGAAGCAAGAATAATTACTTCTTGGTCTTGCTCACGTGTGGAATCACTGAAGTTACAAATAAAAGATGTTTTTTGTTTTTGTTTTTTTCCCAAAGACCAGAAAGAGTGAGCAAAGGGAGAGAAAAAGGTCGAATGAAGTGAAGCTACAGGGAGAGGTAATTAATCCTCTGTGCTATTGCACAAGATGTAGGCTATGGACAGTGATCCTACATTCTGAAATTAAGAGGCTGGATTTTGACAGTTTGCATCACAAAAGGAAAATGTTTTTCTATAGGCTTGATAAACTGATTTGAACACTATACAATATATAGGTTCATTAATCTAGCCCTTTGTATTTCTTTTTTAAAAATTTTTTTATTATTATTATTATTATTATCATCATTATCACTATTATTATTTCATATCCCAAAGACAGTTCCCCCTCCTTCCTTCCCTCCCAGCCCCTCCCCAACACCTCCCTTCTGCCAGAGCCCCATCCACTCTTTCTCCTTTTCTCTCCAAAAAAGGGCAGGCCTCCCATGGACCTCATCCAACGTAGCATATCAAGTTGCAGTTACACTAAACATCTTCCCTCATATTAAGGTTGAATGAGGCAACTCAGTAGGAGGAAAAGATCCTGAAAGTAGGCAAAAGAGTTAGAAACAGTCCCTGATATTACGCAAGGAAACCAAGCTACAACGACTTTAATCTATGTACCTAGGTTAGTCCCTAGCAGGCTCCCTGGTTGTCGGTCCAGTCTCTGTGAGCTCCTGTAAGGATCAGTTAGTTGATTCTGTGGGTTTTTCTTGTGGTGTCCTTGACCCTCCTGGCTCCTACAGTCCTTCCCCACTCTTTTGCAGGATTCACTGAGTTCCGCCTAATGTCTGGCTGTGTGTTATTCTTCATAATGCCAAAAAAGTCAGGTCAACCAAAATAGATATTTATCAGGAGCCATAGTTTTGAAGTCCATGAGGAGAGTCTCAGTGTTGATAGTGCAGGAGATAACAGACCTCAGGTGTTGTTTTTCTTTTAGGGGATTGCTTATTAATTTGATGCTTGTACACCTACAGACATAACATGTGTGTATAAGCATAGCTTTCATCTAAACTTGAAAATCTGTACTCAGAAACTATAGCTTAGTATTGGTAAGAGCATTTAACCTAGGGAATCACTCTTCTCTTTTCACTCCTTATTTAAAGATATGGGCATTTAATTATTTTATCTAAAATCATTGTTTAAAAACTGCTTAAAGAAATTTACAACAGAGTAAATTTTAAAGAAATTTCCACCAGAGAAATAAACAGCTTTGTATGTTTGAGTTTCATTTACAAGCAGAAGTGTTGATAAAGGTAAGCCTTATATTGATACAATGTTTCTGTTTTAGAAATAAGAATGTTGGTTTAAATAACAAGAAGATATTATGCTTTGATTTATGTAACTTGCTTCAATAAGTAGACCACACACTGCCATCACCTATGCATGCCACATTTGGGTGAACAGAAAAATTAATTAAAATCTACTTCATTTTCTCCACATATAAAAATGGAATTCACAATATGCACTTCATTTGTAGGAATTTTCCTAAGAAGAGTCTTAACACAAGTTCCCAATGTAAGCTATGGTATTACATTGGGAACTTGTACATTGGGAACTTATACTTCAGAGTTATCATAGTTAATACAAGTAATATGCACCTTCCCTCCAAAAGCTGACATTTCTTAAAGAAGTTCATAATGGTCACTTGCATTAGTACTATGAGAAGTGAAAGTGAATACATGTAAATAAAAACTCCAATAAGTAATATTGCTGAAATTAACCAAATTAGAGAGATATATCAAAAGATGATAAAGATATTCATGAGCCATAATGATTCCCATATAGACAATGAAACACATTACAAAGAGCAACAAAAAATACCTACAATTTTACAAAAATCAACAAACCTATGGTAATGCATATATATGTGAAATAACATATTGGCTGATTTATTATGCTCCTCCTGCCCAAGTTAGTATAAAGTTGATATAATTAATAAGACTGTAAAAAGAATACAACATGAAAGATGTATATAATGAGTAACTTTGTAGTGAAATAGTTTGATATTATTTAATGGGTTTTTCCAAATGCATGTGAATAAAGAAACCATCTTGTCATAATTAAAATTTCAATCAAATAAGAATACAGTTATTTAAATAGTTGATTTGCATACCATATCAAATATGGTAATACAGGCTGCACCTGTACGTTTAAGAGACTTTAAAAATGAACTGTTAGGTTTGTCTTTAAAAGTACAAAGTAAAAATACACAATCCCATAAATTTATTGGCAGCTAAATAATTCATGTCTTAAGTAATTTATTCTTCTTTTAAGTAGTGTGCCCTCTTATGTTTTTAATGTTATTCTCTAGTGATGTACTACTTCCATAGACACATAGATTTTCCATCTGTATTCCTTAACACTACATATTCTATGATGATTTTCTTTTGAAAATATGACAATGATTTTGCCTTCAATATTTTAAAAACCTTTCTTAAATGCAAAATATGGTTGTTCTCAACAGTTTAGTGTATTTTCTTTTTAGTGTATTTCCTTTTAGTGTATTTTTTAGGGGAAATAGCTAATTCCTGGGCTCTATTTTGGAGTACAAAGTAAAAGAATAAGACTTCCATGCTGAAGTGTTTGGTAATTTTCACCATCATCTTTTAAAGACATTTAAACACATATAAAGACATGATGGAAGACATAAAAGTATAATAATCACTATGTATATTCTTAGCTGAAATGAATGTAATAACAGCATGGCTACATAATTACTTTGAAATATTCTCCTCTGAATAGATTTTACAAGAACTACAGAGAAAAATGACTTGTATATTAGCATAATACCATCTACAGGGACTATTCTCTAAGATGACTGTGTATAATTCAGTCTTAGGAGTAGATCTTTGTAGACTGTCAGTAATTACCCTCTTAACAAGAGATGAGGATACCAAACAGGAAATTTAAGATTAGTTTATTCTAAAAATATTTCAAATTGCAATCTCATTACTAATATACTAAATTAAATTGATATTCCCTTCATTAGTAAAAGCCATAAGTAATAAATAAATAAAAGCACATACGGTAATACAGACTGTAATTCTATGTTTAAGAGATCATATTGTGAAGACACACAGTAAAGTTCTTTCATTAAATTTAGGGGTCAATATCATGGAGTGCTGGTTGTCAGGTTACAAACACAAATCATACAAAGAACTATTCTTCCTCCTTGAGTTAAGCATATATTCAAAGTCAACACCCAACAATGGCCCAGGGTCTATAATTTCCTACTCTAGACTCTAAGCCTTTATTCCATCAGTAGATGTTGTAAAATTTATCATGACAATATGTTCCCATTTCTTCTTTCCAGCATCGCAATGGTGACCTTACCTTCTGTTTTCATCAAACCTTCTCACACTCTCCTCACCCTCACTTTCCCAGCATCTAAGGGTCCCTGCCTATGTTTCCTGACTCTACTGTTCCTTATTAACTTGTTCCTTTGTGACACTACTAAGTGTGCAGGAGTTCATTCAGTGTGTTTCTGTAGATGCAGTAAAACATGGAATAAGATCTAAAATTTTACTTTGTTACAAATAGCTTCATGAACTAAATGTCTCCCTAGATTCCTTGGCCTTTTTTACTTTTTCTCTCTCCCTTGTTGTTTTCATATTCTTTGTTTTACATGATTTCTCGTAATTCTTCCCCCCCCCAACTCTGTTTCCTTCCCCTTACAGCTATATATTAAAAGCTTAGTAGGATACTTTAAATATTTATTTAACTACCATTACTCATTTTTGATTCTGAAACATTGAACTCAGTTGCTCTTATTGCTTGAGATTTTTTCCCCCTGATATTCACAGCATCTTCATATATCAGGTCTGATAAAGTGTTCATATCATGCCCTGTGGAATATCTCCTTGTTGAGCTCTATCAATACTGACAAAAGCCAGGCTAATATCACATGTTACCAACCTGGAACTTGATATAACCAGGTTGTTTCAAGAAATGCCACCATTAAACTAAAATATATTTATCTTCACAACCATTCTATATGTCAAGATATGCATGGCATAGTGTATGACAAACATGTGATACCTATTGTGAAAAGTGAATATACTAAATATAGACATACTTTTTATATATTGAACATTGATATCCAGAGATTTTACAGTTTCAATCATAACTAATTTTGTATAAAATGCCAATGGTAGTTAACATGATTCATAATTTATAGATGTTACAAATGTGCTTTGCTTGTCTTGCTATCCCATGCTGTTGTGAATCCTATTTATTAAGAAAAGTAATGTCCTCAAAACAGAAATAAGGCTCCTTCATTTTCTTTCATGTTGATTATTTGTATTTATGGATATTTTTCTTGTTATGTTTGAAATACTATGAATATACAATATGTATAATAATATACATATTGAAATACTATGGCATTTGTAATATAATTAAGCAGAATCAATCAAATAAACAGAATTGTAGTAAAGGATTTTGCCATGTAGAATTCTGTTACTATTTATTAATAGGATTTATAAAAAACAATATCATTCAAAATCATATAATATTTAACTCAAGCATAATTTCTGAAAGGATTATCATTCTTTTGGGCCATCTCATTTCAACATCTATTTCCAGTTTACTTTATTTTTACATGGCAGTGTGCTTATACTTGCTAAACATTTTATTTCACAAAGATAAGATTATTATATGTTTTTATTTTCTAGAATTAAACAGTTGAATGATTCAAGATTTACAACTATGTGTTCCACTTAAGAATCGATGTGTGTTCATATATATGAGTTTGATTACATACAATAAAATGTAATATAGAATGAGGAGATAAAGAGGATATGAGAGTGCAATGTGGATGTGAATGTGAGCAAAGTATTTTGATATGTGTGTATGAAAATGTAATGATAAAGCCCATTGTTTCATATAACAACCAAAATCATCAATAAAATTACTGTATATATATATGAGCTACATATATATTTCATATACTTTTTAAGACAATTGTATTATTATAGTTGCTTTTGAATGAAAGTTATAGTTCTTATAATTTTAGACTTTTATTTGAGTATCAGTGATTGTTTATTTCATTTTATATATCTATATTCTGTGTAAACATAAAATACAAGAAAACAACATATTTATATAATTATATTATAAACATCAAAAATATTGACATTTTTATATTAGTGTTTTAAGCTAGAATACCCTATTTATTTGTATAACTTTAAATTTGTGCTTAAAACAGAAAAAAAAATTAAAAATAGCTGACCTGTTTTCAAGTAAAATTGGTCCATTTTGGCATTATAAAATATTGAGATTCATATAAATAATACATTTTCTGGTTCTATATGACATATACGTACAATCTTCCTTATCCTTTGTGATACAAAAATTTTAAAATGTTCCATTTATTAAAATTATTTAATCTTTCTTGAGCTCCTTCATAGTGTGTGATGCAGCTACTAGTTGTTGCATTCAGCTGTTGCAGCTGGCAAATGGCAGAGCTCAGTATAAAGCAAGGAGAGGCCATTGTGAAATTAGAAGTGTCAATTTCCAAGAATTGTTGTCCATGGCAGGTAGGGCATCACAAGACCATGTAATTAGATACCTCATCATTTCATTGACCTTTTTCTTTCATAAGTTTTATGACTTTGGTTCAGGTTAGCTTGTGGATCATCAACAATTACTTCATTTCTAAATCAGTTTTCCACCGCAAAGAATTAGGATCACATAAAATGTAAAACTCCTCAAGAAACAGCAGATGAAGACAAGGATATTTAAATATAAAGGATGTGAGACAAGTGTGGATGGTGATCCCAATTTCCCAGCTAGGCTTGTTTGTAAACAGGGTCTCACAGGTCCAAGAACCAACTCGAAAGAATTCTGAAAAAGCAACAGTATTTTAGGTTTTCTCATTCTAGTTGAGGAAGAAAGAAGGTGGGCAGCTTTTACTGCAAGTCAAATAGTTTTATAAAATTAGAGTGTAGGAATGTAGCCCTAGGGTAGAGGGCTGCTTGTCTTGTGTCTGCTTGTCCTTGGGTTTGATCTTTAATGCTGAAGGGGAAAAAAGTGAATGAAAACCTACTTCTCTTAATGAGCTAATGCTCACATACATCTCCAGAGTGAAGCCCCAGTTCCAATTGTCAGTGTTAGGGGTGCAGCACACAGCATGAGTACATAGAAGAGGAAGAAGCAGAAAAAGTTTGGCAGACTTTTCTGGCCTGGGACATATCTTGTCTAGGAAGATCACCTGTGGAGTTAGATCCATAAGATATCCCTGTGGGAAAGCCTGTTGGGCACATTCTTGATTGCTGATTGATGAGGGAGGACCCAGTTGACTGTGTGTGGTTCTATCCCTGGGCAGGTGGGCATGGGCTAGATAAGAATGGTCTCTGAGTAAACAGGAGACAGGAGAGTAAGCAATTGGAAGTGTCCAGTGAAAAAGTAAACCTCCATAGAGGTATAGTGCTGTGGGATGTTCTGTATGGCAAATGTGTTGCTCTGATTGGTCAATAAATAAAACACTGATCAGCTCGTGGCTAGGCAGGAAGTATAGGCGGGACTAACAGAGAGGAGAAAAGAAAGAACAGGAAGGCAGAAGGAGACACTACCAGCCACCACGAGGACAAGCAGCATGTAAAGATGCTGGTAAGCCACGAGCCACGTGACAAGGTATAGATTTATGGAAATGGATTAATTTAAGCTATAAGAACAGTTAGCAAGAAGCCTGCCATAGCCATACAGTTTGTATGCAATATAAGTCTCTGTGTTTACTTGGTTGAATCTGAGCGGCTGTGGGACTGCCAGATGACAAAAATTTGTCCTGACTGGGCAAGGCAGGAAAACTCTAGCTACAGTATAGATGTGAAACCTTCTACCTTGACTGTTATGCACATGTAAAGCAATGATTATTGTCATTTTAGGAAATGTGAAATGAAGAAAAAGTGACTTATAATACACACCTTACAACATGCATGTCGCATTTACATGTTGCAAATGGCGTGAGTCATTTACATGGTCAGACTATACCAGAAGCAGACAAGAGCCCTTGACAAACACTGTACAAAGCCTCTTGCATACTTATATTGTATTTTTAAATATATATGTGTAAATGCATATAGAAAGGTATTAGAGAATGTAATCCACTATCATATTGTTAAAAGTATTCTTTTTAATACCTTTATGAAGCACAAAATTTTAAGTTATGCAATTTGAGATAAAATATTACCAGTTCCAAAATGACATTTTGAACCCAAAGAGAACAAGCAAAACAATGTATACGCTAGATCCAAAATTCCAAGTAAAAGAAAAGAAAAAAAAAAAACCAATCCACTTTATATGCAAAGTGCTTCTGACATTTTTCATGCAGTACCTCTTTATTTGAAAAAGAAAGATGCAGATAAAAGATCTCATCAGATTTTCAGACTGCCAGAGAGACTTACTACTGCAAGGAAGATATAAACTCTCTATTGAATGTTAGCAATTCAAGTATTCTTTTGAATTACAGCATGTTCAAAAAATGACAAAAATCTAATACTACTTCTTTGAACTGGAGTCATTCCTGTAATTCTCCGAAATACCTTCGTGAGGGCAAATGATGTAGTGTAGTAACCAAGGACATAATGCTTCCTCGATGGTGTTCAGGCACTAAAATATGAATTATAGAAAGTGATTACCCATCTCACCTTGCCTGAAGTAATGATGTTCTGGTTTTTACAGAGCTATCAAAACCTGCTGTGTCAAAAGTGAGCGTGATTTCTGCTATTATCAAGTACACAGGCATAAGGTCTTGATTCTGATTGGACTTTGATGATCTCTAAAAAGACTTGAAGACAATTTAGGATTGTTCACTAAAAATTTATATTGGGCGTTAAAATTATCTTTCATATTATTAAATTGTTATATAACTTAAATGAAATGGTTGCTCTGAGTTGAGTAAGAAAAACCTTGTAATAACTAAATAATGTTATATGGTGGAAGAAAAACCCTTTGGACTTTTAAATATCTTATGAAAAGTAAGTCAGAACTATAACAAAAATCCACATCCTTAGCTTTATATATTTTCATCTACATAAGTTTTGTATCAGCAATGTAAGAGTTGTATTTAGTAGCATTTAATAGTATGGAAAAGTTATTTGTTAAGTTTTGTGATTTAAAAGTAATCTTCTTCAAATTATTTTTGGACATGTAGTTGGCAGAGCATTCCATTCTTGTCTCAGCTTGCCTTTAACATTCCTCTTAATTATTTTGTGATATTCATTGGAGATTTTATTGTGCTTTCTTATAAAATGAATGTAACATTCAAATGCATTTAAAATATTTCTAGGAAAGTAAAAGACACATGTTCTTTCAATACAAACAAAATGCACCTCACATTTATTGCTAAGAAAATTGAGTTTCTTTGTACTCCCTCCAAAACTTATAAAACATTCCTCTGTATACTGCTCATACCTCATCAAACAAAAGCTGTGTGGCCTAGAAGCTGTCCACAATTAATTTGAGGATAATAAAAGACAAATCTTGGGGAAGAGAAATGTATATGGGCTATATATTCAACACCTTTTTTTTTTGTTCTCTTCCAAAAGGAAGCAGGAATTGAGAGCTTAAGTATAGGAAGATACTGTCATGTTTATATTCCTCATGAGAAACTAATATTTTGCTGGATTAAAAGGTTGTTCAACAATGGTCTCGAGAAAGCCCAAACTGACCTACTCTGGTGATCAGATGGCCGAGCTCCCTAACTGTCATGACAGAACTCTCATCCAATGACTGAGGGAAGCAGATGCAGAGATCCATGGCCAGGCCCCAGGTGGAGCTCCAGGAGTCCAATTGGCGAGAGAGAGGAGAGATTATATGAGCAAGAGATATTGAGACCATGATTGGAAAAAGCACAGGGACAAAATAGCCAAACTAGTGGAAACACATGAACTATGAACCAATAGCTGAGGAGCCCCCATGGAACTGGATCAGACCCTCTGGATAAGTGAGACAGTTGATTAGCTTGAACTATTTAGGAGGGCCCCAGGCAGTGGGACAGGGACCTGCCCTTAGTGCATGAGCTGGCTTTTTGGAACCAAGGGCCTATGCTGGGACACTTTGCTCAGCCTAGGTGAAGGGAGGAGGGGACTGGACCTGCCTCAACTAAATCTACCAGGCTTAGCTGAATCCCCAGGGGAGTTCTTGACTTGGAGGAGATGGGAATGGGTGGTGGATTGGGGTGGGGGAGGGAGGAGGGAGGACAGAGGAATCTGTGGCTGATATGTAAAATTAAATTAATTATAAAATAAATAAATAAAATTTTAAAAAGATTGTTCAAGATAACCAATAGGAACAAGTACTGTGCCTTTGAAAACTGGCTAATTAAACAGGAACAAACAGCATTTGTATAAACTAGTCTGTTTAATTGAAAGCTTGCTTATTTAATTAAATATTTCAAAAGGAGTCAAAATGGACAACACTGAATAGTACACATTAAAATACACCCATATTCTCATCTCTGGAACCTATGAATGTTGTCATAGATGTACAACATTATAACTTAAATGTCTTTGGGGGCAATAATTGTAGTGCATCATGTAGAAGGTCAATGCAGTCTTGTGTGTCTCACAATGAACAAAAAAGGAAATTTTATGATAGATGTACAGGAAAGGACATCACACACACACACACACACACACACACACACACACACAACACACACACACACAAAGGATCAATATGGCCAAAGTAACAGAAATTGGAGTATTGAAGCTGTAACCCAAGGAATCTCCAGTCATTAGAAACTAGAAGAAAAAGAGCATTCTATCTCCCCTAGAGACTGGGAAGGAAGTGAATCCTGGTTCTCATTTCAATATTTTATTACTGGACTTAATAGTTATGGAACAACCCATTTCTTATTGGAAACTTTGGAAAAAAAAACACTGTTTGACATAAAAATGGGTTGTTATTCTATAATAAATAACAAAAATACATAAACTTTAGAATTGAAAACTATATCTTAACCTATTATTAGAAAGTGTGGGGATGGTAGATAAAATTATCATCTTAGAGAATATAAATGGAAACCTACAATGTATTTTGGTATTGTTATTACTTCACTCCTCATCCTCTAGTGACTTCATTAAAAGAAGCAGCATTTTACTACACATAAATTTTAAGTAATCATATTTGAATGTTTATTTATTTAAAAGGCATTTTAATGGATCCTGAGCTAAGTTAATAAATAAACTACAATGTCACTCTTGAGAGAAAATTGATTGACCTTAAAGTTGATAAAGTCAGATAAAGCCAGAAAGGAAAAGGGAAGTAAGGAACAGTTACTAAAACTTTAATGGCTGGCATCTTGTCTGTGCATTACTCTTGGATCAGTTGATAGGTTCAAGATTATGTGAAAAGTTATTAATCAAAGAAGGTTCAAATAAGCTCAAACGGGGTTCTAGCGAGAGCGGGTCCTCTTTCTAAGCCGGCACTCCGTAAGGGATGAGCCATGTTCAGTTTGAGCGCCAAGATCGTGAAGCCCAATGGCGAGAAGCCGGACTGACGAGTTCGAGTCTGGCATCTCCCAGGCGCTGCTCGAGCTGGTGGAGATGAACTCCGATCTCAAGGCGCAGCGGCGGGAACTAAACATCACCGCGGCCAAGGAAATTGAAGTTGGTGGTGGCCGGAAAGCTATGATAATTTTTGTACCCGTTCCTCAGCTGAAGTCTTTTCAGAAAATCCAAGTCCGGCTGGTTCGTGAATTGGAGAAAAAGTTCAGTGGGAAGCACGTGGTCTTTATTGCTCAGAGGAGGATTCTGCCCAAGCCAACTCAGAAAAGCTGCACGAAAAATAAGCAGAAGCTCCCCAGAAGCAGCACCCTCACTGCAGTGCACGACGCCATCCTCGAGGACTTGGTTTTCCCAGGACTTGGTTTTCCCAAGTGAGATTGTGGGGAAGAGGATCCGCGTGAAACTGGATGGCAGCCGGCTGGCTCATAAAGGTTTATTTAGACAAAGCCCAGCAGAACAACGTGGAGCACAAGGCTGACACTTTTTCTGGTGTGTATAAGAAGCTTACAGGCAAAGATGTTAATTTTGAATTCCCGGAGTTTCAGTTGTGAAGAAAATGACTGAATAAAGTGTCATTCATAGTAAAAAAAAAAAAAAAAAAAAAAAAAAAAAAAAAAAAAAAAAAAAAAAAAACTCAAACGGAAAGCTGCTCTAGAAATTTTAAACTTGAAATCAACACCCAAACTCCAGCTTCCATGGTCAACTTATTTCAAGACTTAGCACAGCTATGTAATTTGAGAAGATGACATTTTCTTCTTGAAATTTTTCCTATTTCTGGCACGATTACACATTTGGGGCATTTTTAAACCACCTTGAAATTCACTAATTTTCATGATAGAATCATTAAAAATTGTACAACTTTCAATGCTTATTCAGGCATAATGCTTCCCATGTGTAATCATAGCAACTAGGGGGAGAAGACAGGAGGATCAGGAGTCCAAGGTTCACTTTATCTATATAGAACCCGAGAACAGCCTGTGATACTTGAGACTCCACTTAAAAATATCATAAAGCACAGGACAAATAACCAAATGAATGGAAGCACAGGATCTATGAACCAAGGGCTGAGGGGCCCCCAACTGGATCAGGCCCCCTGAACGGGTGAGACAGTCATTTGGCTTGATCTGTTTGGGAGGCAGCTGTGTGTTGGTGCCGGGTCCTGGGCTCGTTGCATGAGTTGGCTGTTTGAATCCTGGGACCTATGCAGGGACGCTTGGCTCGGTCTGGGAGGGGGGGACTGGACCTGGCTGGACTGAGTCTATCAGGTCGATCCCGGTCCTCGGGGGGAGACCTTGATCTGGAGGAGGTGGGAATGGGGGTTGGGGTGGGGGGAGGGGGAAGGGGGCGAGAGTGGGAGAACAGGGGACTCTGTGGCTATTATGTTGAACTAAATGATGTTGTAAAATAAATTTACAAAAAAAAAATCATTGTTTATTAAAGGAAAGAATGCAGAATCAGATCAACTAAAGTACAGAGGCCAGTCCAAGGTCCAGACATGTGCTGAGATATGTTGTCCTATTTTATGGGATCATGACACATTATGCTTTTTACCTGACTGTGACAAGATGCATGGAATATTGTGGATAATATGTCTTACTTAAGATTTATTTTTGTAGGGGTCAACAACAAGGCATCATTTCTGAGGTTCCACATGAGTAGTTGTTCTCATCTTTTGGGTTAGAAGACAGTTTATCACCCAATTCTTCACTATTTATTACAATGTTGGTCAATCTTGAATGATCAGTTTTTACCCTATGTATTATCTGATGTATAAATTTTCATAGTAGAATTACAGAGAACATATGTTTTCATAATCACACTAACCTGTTCATGTCTGTATCAAACAAAATTGGGAAACAAAAGAGCTGTAAATAAATACTGTTTTTGTTTTTCTTTTTTAAATATGTACTATAATACTCGTTTTTTCCTCAATGTGTCTGACTTTGTCTTAGTTCTTGTCCAGTCTCTATTAATTTGCGGGTTTAAAAAAATCTCTTTCACATAGCATATACATATTATTTCAGGGTTTCTGTGAACTGAAGAATCATGAGTGTCTTCCCTATATATCCCAGGTTGATACCAGGAATTAGAAGCAACTATAAAATTGCTTTAATGTAAGGCTTTTCTAAATCCTTTAATCTAGTTAATTTTGAATGTGTATTACATGATTTATTGGTATGATCGCTATAATGTAATCCATAGCATTGAACTCATTTCTGCTTTCACATTATAATGTTACACCTCTAGACTGAAAAATTCTCTACCCTTCTTTCAAAAACTTCCTCAGTTTCTGGTAACAATTATTCTATTTCATTTTAAAATTATCATACAATAATATTTTCTATTTTATTTTGTATATACATGTTTGTGCATATATTTTTGCACCTAGAGATATAAACAAATAAAAGCCTACACAAACCCTTGCTTATCATGTATAATACTAAATATGAAGGAAGCAAACATTTAATACATAAAAACTATTTTCATTTTATTGAAACACCCTTGCTATTCCTATTCTGGTGTGGATAAAATACACAGAGAGTAATGTTTTGGTATTGATCTGTCCTAATGTAAGTCTAGCAGATGTTGTTGGACAGAAAAGGAAAGCTTGTCTCTTTATTTTTAAAATGTTTTTATTATTAATTTTTAAAATTTATTTTACATACCAACAACAGTTTCCCTCCATCCTTTCCTCCCATATGCTCCCCTACCTCCTTTCTACCCCCAACATCCATGCCTCAGAAAAGATAAGGCATTCAACAAAACATAGCACATCAAATTGAGGTAGGACCAAGCTCTTATCCACTGCCTCAAGTCTGAGCAAGGCATCCCACCATAGGAAATAGGTTCCAAAAGCCAACTCATGCTCCAGGAAGAGGTTCTTGTACCACTGCTAGGGAACTCACAAACAAGCTGCACAACTCTCCCCCACATGTAGAGGGCCTAATTCAGTTCCATATAGGCTCCCTAGCTGTTGGTCTAGAGTTCATGAGCTCCCACTATCTCATGTCAGCTGTCCCTGTGGATTTCTCCATCATGATCCTGACCCCTCATGGTTATATGACCCCTCCTCCCTCTCTTCAAAGAGACTCCTGGAGCTTGCCCCAGTACTTGGCTGTGGATCTCTGCATCTGCTTCTGTCAGTTACCGGATGAAGGTTTTATGATGACAATTAGGGTAGTTACCAATCTGATTACAGGAGAGACCATTTCGGGCATCCATTCCACTATTGCTAAGATGCTTAGCTGAGCTCATCCTTACGGATTCCTGGGAATTTCCCTGGCACCATAACACCATAATGGCCCTCCCTATCAAGAAAGCTCTTTCCATGCTCTCCCTCTCTCTCCTGCCCCCAACTCAACTATCCTGATCCCCCATGTTTCCATCCCCCATCCACATCCTCTCCTTTCTATCTCCCACCCTGCTCCAATTTACCAAGGAAGTCTCATATATTTCCCCTTCCTAGAGCTATTGGGTCCCTCTTAGGGTCCTCCTTGTCACCTAGTTTCTCTATGACTGTGGATTATAGACTGGTATCCTTTGCTTTACATCTACTACCCACTTATGAGCCAGTAAATACCGTGTTTGTCTTTCTGTGGCTGGTTTACCTCACTAAGGATGATTTTTTTTTCTGGTTCCATCCACATGACTGCAAATTTCACAATGTCATCTTATCACTGCTAAGTGATACTCCATTGTATAAATGTACCACATTTTCTTTATCCATTATTCAGTTGAGGGACATCTAGGTTGTTTCCAGGTTCTGGCTATTATGAATAATACTGCTATGCGCATAGTTGAGCAAGAGTTCTTATGGTATGATTGAGCATCCTTTGGGAATTTGCCTAAGAGTGGTATTTTTGGGTCTTGAGGTTGATTGATTCCCACTTTTCTGAGAAACCACCATACTGATTTTCAAAGTGACTGTGCAAGTTTGCACTCCCACCAAGAGTGGAGGAGTGTTCTCTTTACTTTTCATCCTCTCCAACATAAGCTGTCATCTGTGTTTTTTATCTTACCCATTCTGACAGATGTAAGATGGTATCTCAGACTCCTTTTGACTTAAATTTCCCTGAAGACTAAGAATGTTGAGCAATTCCTTAAAAGTGTTTCAGGCATTCAAGATTCTTCTCTTGAGAATTCTCTGCTTAGATCTGTACCCCATTTTTTAAATTGGATTATATGATATTTTGATGGCTAGTTTCTAAAGTTCTTTATATATTTTGTAGATCAGCCCTCTGTCAAATTTATGGCTCATGAAGATTTTTTTCTAACTCTGTAAACTGCCATTTTGTCTTATTGACTGTGTCTTTTGCCTTACAGAAACTTCTCAGTTTCAGGAGGTTCCATTTATTAATTGTCACTCTCAGTGTCTGTGCTACTGGTCTTATATCCAGAAAGCAGGCTCCTCTGCCAATGCATTTAAGGATACTTCTCACTTTCTCTTCTACCAGGTTCAATGTAACTGGATTTATGTTCAGGTCTTTGATCCACTTTGACTTGAGTTTTGTGCATGGCAATAAATATCGATCTATTTGCATTCTTTTACATGCCAACATCCTGTTATGCCAGCACCATTTGTTGAAGATACTTTCTTTCTTCCATTGTACAATTTTGGCTTCTTTTTAAAAAATTGGGTATTCATAGGTGTGTTAATGTATGTCAGGGTCTTTGATTCAATTCCCTTGATCCACATTTCTGTTTTTGTGCCAATACCAAGCTGTTTTTATTACTATTGCTATATAGAAGACTTGAAGTCAGGGATGGTGATGCCTCTGGAAGTTCCTTTATTGTACAGGATTGTTTTAGCTATCCTGGGTTTTTTGTTTCTCCATTTGAAGTTGAGTATTGTTATTTCAAGGTCTGTGAAGAATTGTGCTGGGATTTTGATGGGGATTACATTGAATCTTTAGACTGCATCTGGTAAGATTACCATTTTTACTATGTTAATCCTACCTATCCTTGATCATGAGAGATTTCTTCATTTTCTGATATCTTCTTCAATTCTTTTCTTCAAAGACTTAATGTTCTTGTCATACAGGCCTTTCACTTGTTTGGTTACAGTTACCCCAAGATATTTTTTATTATTTATGGCTATTCTAAAGGGTGTTGTTTCTCTGATTTCTTTCTCAGCCTGTTTTTCATTTGTAAATAGGAGGACTACTGATTTTTTTTTCAGATAATCTTGTATCCCATGACAATATTGAAGGTGTTTTTTGCTGTAGGTGTTCCCTAACTTTTGGGGTCAGTTATGTATACTATCATATCATCTGTAATAGTGAAAGTTGAATTATTTTCCAATTTGTACCCCCTTGATATCCTTTTGTTGTCTTATTATTCTAGCTAGGATTTTGAGTACTATATTGAATAGATATGGAGAGCCTTGTCTTGTTTCTGATTTTAGTGAAATCACTTTGAGTTTCTTTCCATTTAATTTGTTGTTGGTTGTTAGCTTGTCATATAATATTTTATTATATTTAAGTTGTTCCTTTTATTCCTGATCTCTCTAAGACCTTTATCATGAAGGGTTATAGGATTTTGTTGAAGGCTTTTTAAGCCTCTAGTGAGATGATCATGTGGTTTTTTTTGTTTTTGTTTTTGTTTTTTTCAGTTTGTGTATATGGTGGATACATTAACAGATTTTCATATGTTGAACCATGCTTGCTTCTCTGGGATAAAGCCTACTTGATTATGGTAGATGATTTTTTGATATGTTCTTGGATTCAGTTTGACAGTATTTTATTGACTATTTTTGCATTGTTCATGAGGAAGAATGGTCTCTGTCTCTCTTTCTTTATTGTATCTTTGTGTTGTTTGAGTATCAAGGTAACTATAGGCTTTTAAAAAGAGTTTGGCAATGTTCCTTCTGTTTCTATTGTGTGGAACAACTTGAGGAGGAGAATTTATATTAATTAGCCCTTCTTTGAAATTCTGATAGAGCTCTGTGCTGAAACCTTCTTGCCCCGGACTTTTTTTTTTTTGGTTGGGAGACTTTTAATGACTGCTTGCATTTCTTTAGGAGTTATTTGTATATTTAAATTGTTTATCTGCTCTTGATTTAATTTTGGTATGAGGTACCTATCCAGATAATTATACATTACTTTTAGATTTTTCAGTTTTTTTTGAGTATATGTTTTTGACGTATGGCTTAATGATTTTCTGAATTTCCTCAAAGTCTGTTGTTATTTCTGCCTTTTCATTTCTGATTTTGTGAATTTGGATGCTCTTTCTCTGCCTTTTGGTTACTTTGGATGAGGGTTTGTCTATCTTGTTGATTTTCTCAAAGAACCAACTCTTTGTTTCATTGATTCTTTGCAATGGTCTCTTTGTTTCTTTCTTATTGATTTCAGCTCTCAATTTGATTTTTTCCTGTCACCTACTCCTCCTGGGTGAGTTTTCTTCTTTTTGTTCCACAGCTTTCAGGTGTGCTGTTAAATCAGTAGTGTGAGATTTCTCCAAATTCTTCATGTAGGCACTTAGTGCTATGAACTTTCCTCTTAGCACTGCTTTCATAGTGTCCCCCAAGTTTAGTTATTTTGTGCATTCATTAAATTCTGAGATGTCTTTATTACTTCCTTGGCACAGTGGTGATTCAGTTGAGCATTGTTGAGTTTCCATGAGTTTGTAGGCTTTCGGTAATTTGTGTTGTTGAATTCTGATTTTAAGCCATGGTTATACAATAAGATACAGGGGGTTATTGCAAGTTTTTTTTTTTTTTAATATCTGTTGAGATTTGCTTTGTGACAAAGTAGGTAGTTAATTTTAGTGAAGGTTCCATGAGGTGCTGAGAGGAAGGTATATTCTTTTGTGTCTGGGTGAAATGTTCTATAGATGTCTGTTAAGCCCATTTGAGTCATAACATCTGAAAGTTCCCTTATTTCTCTGTTAAGTTTCTGTCTGTTAGACTTGTCCATTGGTGAGAGTGGGGTGTTGAAGTCTCTTACTATTAGTGTGTGGGGTTTGTTGTGTGATTTAAACTTTAGTAATTTTTTTAAGTGTGAGAGCCCTTGTATTTGGAGCATAAAAGTTCAGAATTGTGACTTCATCTTGATGGATCTTTCTAGTGATGAATATAAAATGTCATTCTCCATGTCTTTTGATTAATTTTAGTTTGAAGTCTATTTTGTTAGATATTAGGATAGCTACACAAACTTGCTTCTTATGTCCATTTGATTAAAAATCCTTTCTGAACCCTTTAGTCAGAGGTAATATCCATCTTTGAAGTTGAGATGTGTTTCTTGTATGCAGCAGAATGATGGATCCTGATTTTGTATCCATTCTGTTAGCCTGTGTCTTTTCATAGTCAAATTGAGTCCATTGTTACTCAGAGATATTAATGACCAGTGATTGTTACTTCCCATTATTTTTTTGGTTTTGGGGGCGGTGGTTGTAATGTGTGTGTGTGTGTGTGTGTGTGTGTGTGTGTGTGTGTGTGTGTGTGTTCCCCTCTTTTGGAGTTTGCTGGTATGAGATTTTTCTATTGCGTATATTTTCATAAGTGCAGCTAAGTTCCTTGGGTTGGAGTTTTCCTTCTAGTACTTCCTATAGGGTTGGATTTGTGGATAGGTGTTGTTTAAATCTGGTTTTGTCATAGAATATCTTGTTTTCCTTATCTACGGTGATTGAGAGTTTTGCTGGATATAGTTAGTAGTCTGGGCTGATATCCATCATCTCTTATTGTCTGCAAAATGTCTGGATGTCAGAGTCTTTATTAAGAAGTCCAGTGTGATTTTGATGGGCCTGCCATTATATGTTACTTGGCCATTTTCCATTGTAGCTCTTAATATTCTTTCTTTATTCTGTGTGTTTAGTGTTTTGATTATTATGTGGCAAGGTTGCTTTTTTTGGTCCAGTCAATTTGGTGTCTGGTTAGCTTCTTGTACCTTCAGAGGCATGTCCTTCTTCAGGTTGGGAAAGATCTCTTCTATGTTTTTTTTTTTAATATATTTTTCTGTGCCTTTGTGCTGGAATTCTTTTATTATTATTATTATTATTATTATTATTATTATTATTATTATTTACTTTACAGTACTATTTGGTTCTACATAATAGCCACAGATTCCCTTGTTCTCTCCCTTCCAGCCCCTGCCCTGCACACCTCCCATTCCCACCTCCTCCAGATCAAGGTCTCCCCCGTGGACTGGGATTGACCTGATAGATGCAGTCCAGGCAGGTCCAGTCCCCTCCTCCCAGATTGAGTCAAGCATCCCTGCATAAGTCCCAGGTTTCAAATAGCTAACTCATGCAACGAGCCCAGGACATGGTACCACTGCCTAGATGCCTCCCAAACAGATCAAGCCAATCAACTGTCTCACCTATTCAGAGGGCCTGATCCATTTGGGGGCCCCTCAGGATTTGGTTCATAGTTCATGTGTTTCCATTCATTTGGTTATTTGTCCCTGTGCTTTATCCAACCTTGGTTTCAACAATTCTCGCTCATATAAACCCTCCTCCTTCTCACTAATTAGACTCCCAGCACTCCACCCGGGGCCTAGCCATGGATGTCTGCATCCAGATTCCTCAGTCCTTGGATGGGGTTTATGGCACAGCTATTAGGGTATTTGGCCATCCCATCACCAGAGTAGGTCAGTCCCGGCTGTCTCTCGACCATTGCCTGTGCTGGAATTCTCCTTTTATCTCTATTAATCTTAGGTTTGGTCTTTTGATGGTGTCACAGATTTTCTGGATGTTTTGTGTTAAGAATTAATTAACATATTCTTTGACCAGTGAATCTATTTCCTCTGTCATGCCTTCAATGCTTGAGATTCTCTCTTTTATCTCTTGTATTCTGTTGATTATGCTTGCATATGTAGTTCCTGTTCACTTACCCAGATTTTCCATTTACAGAATTGCCTTAGCTTGTGTTTTCTTTATTACCTCTATTTCATTTTTTTTTTTTTTAGTCTTAAGCTATTTCCTTACCTGTTTCCTTTTTTTCTTGGCTTTCTTTATGGGATTTATTGATTTTTTGTTTATCTTTTCCTCAATTTCTTTAAGAGATTTTTCATTTCCTCTTTAAGGGCCTCTATCATCTTCATAAGGTTATTTTTAAGGTCACTTTCTTCTGCTTCATCTGCCTTGGGATGTTCAGGTCTTGCTGTTATAGTATTACTGGGTTCTGGTGGTACCATACTGCTCTTTATGTTGTTGAAGGTATTTTTATGCTGCCTTTTAACCCATCTGGGTTTGGGATAATTATATGAACAGGTGTTGATTCTTGTGGTGTCTTTTTGGATGGGTCTTTTGTTCCTTTATTGTCTGTTTCCTTTATTGTTTTTTTGGCCTGAATGGTCAAGGGTTCTGGTGACTGACTGGTTGTCAGGTCAAGTAGGGTTGTCTTGGCTGAGGTTTATGGGGGTTTGGGTGCTTAGATCAGGTGTATTGTCCAGTTCTTCTGGCTGGTGTGGGATTTACTTGTGCCTATGGGGGTCGTATTCTTCCGACTGGTATGGGTTGTGCCTGTGCCTATGAAGTCTGTTCTTCCAACTGGTGTAGGTTTTGCCTATGGTTGTTCTTCCAACTGGTGTGGGTGGTGCTTGTGTCTATAGGATCTGCTAATGTTGCTGGAGAAGCCTGTTCACAGGGAGGCTGCTCTTCTTCCACTTGATGCAGGTGGTGCTTGTGACTCTAGAAGTTCTTCTTCCAAATGGAGGAAGTGGTGCTTGTGTCTCTAGGGACTGCTCTTTTTCCAGTTGGTTGAGGTGGTGCTAGTGCCCATAAGGGCTCTTCCAATTGTTGTAGGTGGTGAGAGTGCTTCTCTGGGCTGCTGATTTTGTGGAGGGTGGTTGGCTGGGAGAGGATGATGGGTTCAATGGGTTTGGGTGGTGGAGTGAGTCTTGTATGTTACAGAGTCCAACGGGTGGCAGTGATGTTGGAGTGACCTAACCACAGGACTTTTTCCTGCTGGCCTACTGCTGGGGCTGAGATGGGAGAGCAAAGGGCACAGGATATGCCCTGGAGCTAATTGCCTAGGGATCGGAGCAGTTTAATCTTATCTCTTTATGATATGAGACTTTGCAATGTACTAATATTCCCAATATCCTGAAATAAACCTGATGTTAAATTTTTAATGTAATATATTTCTCTCTACACAAAATTGTACAAAATGGAGAAAGAAATGTACCAGCATATGGTTAGAAACCCTAACTCAAAAGAGTTCCTCTCCTTTGAACTTGTCTTTGTTTGGCATGTTGAGATTTTATTAAGAACCAAGGCCCATACAGGGTAGTCAGACTGAAGGGGAATAGGAAGTACATTTATTTTCAGTCTCTGTATGTGGGTGAACATGAAAGAACAAAGCAAATAATGAATCTGTATGATGTCTTGACAATGGAAGTGTTTGGATGCAGCTCAATTCAGGAGATTAAAAGTGGAAAGTATAAATCTGGATACTTATTTTCTTAGAACTATGCCTGTATGTTCCTTGTAATGTCTTCTGTTATTCACAGGTACATTTAAGAGTGTTCCTATTGAGGAGAAGTAGGTAGAAAAATTGAGGCAAATCAAAACAAGGCATTAATTTAGGCAAGAGAAGCCTTTACACATACTGTAGAGCTATGGTCTCCGTTGCAGACCAGCTTGTTAAAAGAAATGTTTGCTATATTTTCTCTTTTGTCAGGGCAGAGAAATATTCATTTCTTATTCTTCTAGTAGAAGGGATGAGAAAGACAGACAAATTTATTAAGAAGAAATTATTTACATTTGCTTATAGGAGTCCGGCTCCAACCTGTTGAAGTGTTCTTGAGGGGGAGTAGTGAGGAATGAGGAAATATTAGATAGAAATATAGACAGAGATGACCAGAAAGACACAGACACAAGATATCTTTGGGAGGAACCTGGGTCAATACCCAGTCACTTTGGCTTTACTCATGATGGGCTTTTCATACATCAGCAAAGGGAAGGGCAAAAACTTATCCCTTTAAAGGTGGAGGTATAAAGTACCAGCAAGTGTAGACCCTTCAAAACACCCTTGGCCAAATTATCACATTATGCAACCCTGCTGTGCAAAGCAAGCTCAGACTTTCTGACCTTGAGTAAGGACTTACTAGGGAGCCCCTGTGGGCCCCCACAGTTACTTTATGTTCTTTTTTCAAAAACGAAAAAACTCAAAAATTTTAGGATGTAAGGATAGTGAACTAGTAGTCTTGAATCCAGCCAGAGAAGAGAAGAGCTCAGTCTTGGGACACTTTCTAACAACCCTCTTCTCCTCTAACCCTCTAATCCACTGTGGTCATTTCTACCAGTGTCAATGAGAAGCATTTTCTTTGCTTCCATGGTTTGTACATGTAACAGTCTTATTAAATAAGAAACACAGAGCCAAATGCAGAGTTAAAAGCCCAAGAGGTCGGAGCAGTAGCTAAGAGTTGATACTAAAAACCCTTTCCTACCCTTCGCTGCCACTGCTGTCCTTCTCCTCAGAAAGAGAGAGGCCTACTTCCTGTGTGTCTGTCTTTTTATTGACTTTCTGTTCTGCCTTCTTATTGTTCTGCCTTCTTATTGGTTGTAAATTCAACCACATGATGTCCTCATCACTGCCTGTCTATACAGACCTCCGGTCTTCTATGGTTGGTATTGAGATTAAAGGCATGTGTCTCCATACTGGTGGTGTCCTTGAACACACAGTGCTCTGCCTGTCATGTGATCAGGATTAAGGGCATGTGCTACCACTGCCAGACTTGTGCTATGGCTTGCTTTTAGCTCTGACCCCCAGCACTTTTATTTATTAACATACAAATAAAATCACATTTCAGCACAAATAAAATATCACCATAATGATTAAAATCTTTTGTAATCAAAGTCCTTGCCTTACTCCTCTCTTATCTTGTTCCATTGTCCCATCTGACAGCGGACTGGACATGTCCAGGAGGGAACTCCCAATGCTTATCAAAGCAGCTCACTTAAAAGAAATCCCAGGGCCCTGGTGCATCCAACCCAATGGGATTTTTGTGATATATGTAAAAGTAGAAAATATTAGTGGTCATGACTCCATTTCAGATGTAAATATTACATATAGCACACACCACTTAGAAAACATAATGAACAAGTAACATGAAAACAGAGATTTGCAGTATAATTTGCCTACTCCACCTAACACATCATCATTAAACAAACTCTGCTTATGATTAGACTGTGGGAACATTGCAGGATAATTTTACTTGCTATCTAGAATCAAAGGAGATATAAACATTATCTTCCCTAAAACTTATTGACTACAAAGTGTGTCTGTAAAGACATCAGACAATTCCTTATATGATGTAGGTATTGCCACAATTCAATCTTTCTGGGGAAAATATATTTTACATAATGTAACTGAATCAGATACTATACAAGGTGAATATATTCATTAAAGAACTCTCATCTTCATTGTCGATTGTGTTTTCTCTTTTTTGGGGGGTGGGCCAACCAGCTCCCAAATAAATACTCACACAGAGATTTGTTCTTACTTATAAATGCCTGGCCTTAGCTTGGCTTGTTTCCTGCCAGCTTTTCTTACCTTTAAATTGTCGCATCTTCCTTTGACCTCAGGGATTTTATCTTTTTCTATTCTTGTATGCCTTCTCTTTCCTTCTTACTCTGCATCTGACTGGGTGGCTGGGTGGCTGGTCCCTAGCATCCTCCTCTCCTTTTTCTCTTGCTCTTTCTTTTTTTGCTCCCAGACTTCTACTTACTCTCTCTGCCTGCCAACCCTGCCTATCCTTTCTCCTGCTTTGCTATTGGCCATTAAGCTCTTTATTAGACCATCAGGTGTTTAGACAGACAAAATAATACATCTCCATGGAGTTAAACAAATAAAACATAAAAAAGCACAACACACAACACATCTTTGCACCATTAAACACATGTTCCACAGCATAAAAAAAGTAACACATCTTAAAATAATATTCTGCAACACATCTTCGTCCAAAAATCTTAGGCATATATATGTAGCCAGCCACAAGATCAAGAGCAAACTAATGAAAGGAGCTCTTAGGATTGTGAAAAGTAATTGGAGTGCATCATTTTCTCTAACAATGGGACCTCAAAACCTAGACAGAATCTCTAATCACAGACTATTACTAACTATGGATGATGATTGTGTGAGACATTTTTATATGGATGATCACAATCATTTTTCTATCATTTGTCTCACACACAGACACATACACACACACAAACACTCACACATACACAGGAAGTTAGAAATTTGTATGTAGTGCATGATATTACTGTTGCCTCTAATACTAGAGCAATGAACAAACAGCATTTCCAAAATTTAAATAGTAGCTTAATAATATAGAAAATAAATCCATAATCCATAAAATACATTATAGTGAAAAATTAGAAAGCAGGAACTAATTTTCAAATAAACAATAAAATATAAAAGTAAAATATTCCTTATATATTTACTATCTCTCAGTTATAACAATATTTATTATATGTGTTTGTACTTTACTGAAATTCACAATTACTAATGTTTATTTTTAATATGTAACTTTTGATATATCATTGAGCAATTTGGATGTCTTATAATTTGAAAGTTTGTTCAAATTATTTGGCCTCAGATTTATTTATGTATAAGTCTCATATAAAATTCTTGTATAGTACGAAACAGAAATAAATAATACAGATTAGAAATTCCTTTCTAGTTAATCTCAGATCCAGAATACTATCACTGTGTGATTAATTGGCTTCAGGTTTATTGGCCCAAACAAGTAAACCGTTTAGAGAACTACAGTTTGAGACACATGATTGGTTTTGAGTAAGTGAAAATTTCCTCATCTTATTACCCATGTCACTTCACTTTCTTTTCATTTATAACTTCTATGATTCCCGGCCCATCTATCTGTTCTACTATATAGGTTAAAACATGTTCCAGAAATCTTATATCCACATGTCCAGTAGTCCTCTTGTGATTATCTTGTAGAAATTTTAGTTTATATATCATCCTATCCAATGTCAATATCCTCAAGCATTATCCATAAAATGATTTGGCACACATTAGTGTCAAAGGCACTTCCAAGTACCATCGAGATATTGGATCTGGGAAAATTTGCACTACCCTCTAGCAGTACCTCTCCACATCATCTTTACAGAGTTTAAATGATTGTCACTTGACTTCTTGGAGAAGAAACATTTTGTAAAGAAAGACAGTGAGAAGCCCTGTTCTAAATTTTCTCCTTTGACATCCACTCGAAGGGATGACAGGAAGGGATGATTTTTATATACTGAATTTTCTGTGTTTATTTACCTGAGTATCTGGCAGTGTTTTACTATTACTTTATAATTGGGTTTTCCTCTGTGAACAGTAAAAAAAACTACTGGATTCTTGGAGAGGTTCTTTTCAGTATAAAGAAGAAAAATATTCACTGGTAACCTGAAGGTTGATATTGAGGACCTAGTAAAAACTCATTTTTGGAGCTCCTCCAACGATCTCCCAGGCCTAATAAACTGAGAAGTATAAATCCTGATTATATTCTTTATTGATATTAAATTCATTGTCCTTTATTTTAGCATTCTAATTAATATTTTATAACTCTAAGTAGTAAATTTTAATTGTCCCATCTATTTTATCTCAATTTCTATCACATTTAATTAAATGACATAATAAAAGACAAAATATTGTAAGAAATTGCCATGAGATTTTTAAGAAAATTGCATTTAAATATTCAAATTGAATAAATTATCATAAATGGAATAATAAAATACTTCAAGAATCTACAGGTTTTAAGCATGATATACCAGTAGATATTAACATTTACAGGTATAGCATGTTTGTTTTATAGTTATAGTTATATATTGTAGTGAGTAAGAATTCTTAGAGGAAATGAAAATATAATGAAAGTTTTTCTTACACTTTAAAGAATAGAAACTTATCAGTTTCTAGAACTTTATCTAGTTTCTTGTATGTGGATGTGTGTGTGTGTGTGTGTGTGTGTGTGTGTGTGTGTGTCTGTGTCTGTCTGTCTATCTGTCTGTCAGTTTGTGCATCTATCTAAATTTGGCTGTTGATTCTTTGTTTACAAATATGGAAAAAATTACCAGGATGCAGAAATTAATTATTAATTCAGGAAAATTCCTACAAATACAATTTAAAGTTCACAATAAGAAAGAAGTTTGAAGTTATACAACTTTGCTACCTTACATATTTTGAATAAAATAGCTTTAGGAGGCCTGGCAAGATGGCTCAGTCTGCAAGGGACATTTCAGCGAGCAAGGACAACAAGAATTTGATCCAGAATTCATGTGGCAGAAAGAGACAAACATTCCTAAAGTTGTTCTCTTTTTTCCCTGTTAGGTTTGAAGGAGAATGCCCCACCCAAAACCAAAATTGTATATTTGAGTCTGCAGACATCAGAGTGTGGAACTGTTGGGAGAGATTAGGAGGTGTGGCCTTGTTGGAGGAAGTGTGGCATTGAGAATAAGGTCGGAAGTTTCAAAATCCCACTGCAGACTCAGTCTCTCTGCCTGTGGATCAGGTTAGGTAGCTCTCAGCTACTACTCCAGTACCTTACCTCTATGCTTTCCACCACGGTGATCATGGAATCTACTACCCTGTGGAACCATGAGCTCTAAATTAAATGTTTTGTTTTCAAGAGTTGCCTTGGTCATGGTGTCTCTACACAATAATAGTACAGGAAATAAGATAACTTCCATGTGCCTGTCACAGTGTGTGTGAACACACAAATACGGACACCTTTGTACACAAACCTAATTATATAACTAAATTGATAAATAATCATTAAAAATGCTGTGCTTAATTACAAATATATTTTAGAAGACTGGGGGGTTCTTTTTAAATTCTTTGTGGATGTTTATTTTTCTGCAGACAAATCTTTTGGGGATGGATTTTATTCAATTTATTGTTTGCTCTTTTAAGTAAGAAAAACATATTCGAAGTATATGTGATTATTGTAAAATGCTTGAATAGTTCATATATTAAGAAATTCTGTAAGCAATGCCTCTGAGTCTTCTTTGTGATGCCATGTTGATTTTCTTGTTCCAGTGTTTTTAAAAACTTACTCTGTTTCTGAATTCAGCATGAAGATAATACCAATCATGTACCTTTGAGAACAAACAGTTTTGTCCTCTGAAGAACTGAAATGATTTGTTTATATTCAACTCTAAGTCACATAGTTAAGGGAAAGTACATGGTTGCTTTGTATTAATAACTTTCAAGATAAATATTCTGTTTTTCCAAAACCATTGATGACACCAAACCCATAATAATTTCATATATTTTTATATACATTGTGTGACACATAAATAATGATTTAGATAAAAAATTCCATAGTTTTCAATTTCCTAAATATATAAAGGAAAACAATTTTATGAGAATTTTGTATTATTTAGAAGTCATGCTCTTCAATTATTTCAGCTAATCATTTACCTAGTTACTTTATTGTAATATTTTTGCTTTCTTATTCTCTAGGCAATATATAATAACAAGTATTCACTTAGCATTTACATTAGTAGTACATTATAATCTAGAGATGCTTTAAAATACAACAAAAGCTGTGAACATTTCACATATGGCTTGTATACAAAAGTGCTCTGCAACTTTACATAGGGACTTGCACATTCTCAAACTTTGATATTTATGGGATATCTGGAAACAGCCCTTCCCTCCAGCATTTGGAAGGATAATGGCACACTGCCAATTAGATGAGAGCCAATATAATCCTTTCTGTGCAACACCCTTTCGGCAACTGATTATCAATTTTATTAACAATCTCATCTACTATGTTTTTATTTTAAATTGATATTTTTCATTGTTCATAAAATTATTAGCTGCAGCACAAAATAGTGTATAATACACTTTATTCTAAGATGTAAAATTTTCTAAATATATGAAAACAACAGCAAGAGACTTATAATTGCAGATACATTGTCTTTTTAATTTTATGGTTGTGTATTAATTTTGCAGATTTCAAAAGACAACCAATAGTGTTACAAGCTAGGTTGGGTTCTTATAAAAACTTGTATATAAGTCTTCTGAGACCTTAGAATTAATTTTTATTTTAAGATAGAGACTTCACCATGGTTATTAAGCTAAAATGAGTTCATTAATGTGGGCTGTAATGTAATGTGGGAGACACACATAAGAAAGAAAAATTTTGACACTACCTCACAGAAGGCAACAATGGAATGACAGAGGTAGAAGGCATCCATCTCCAGATCAAAAAAGCTAGCCATACTGACATAAGATCTCAAAGTCTGAGCCTCTAGAACTATCTGTGTTACATAGTGTGGAACTTGGCCACAGCAGCCCTAGGAGATAAAAGAAATACTTGATGGCCAATAACAAATAACATAAGCATTTTTGAACTATTAATTTTTTGTGTAAACTCTTACTGCTATAAACTTTTTCCTTAGAACTACATTTTCTCTCATAAACATTGGCATATTGTACTTTCATTGTTCTGTTTTCAGTTCTAGGAATTAAAAATATTACCACTTAATTTCTCCCTTTTCCCAATTTTTATTCAGAAATATACTGTAGTTTCCTTGGACTTCTCTACTATCTGCTGTTTCAAATTTTGTAGAAATTTAGCTTCTTTCTTTTATGGTCAGATATAATGTAGGATGCTATTTCAATTTCCCTAAACCTGTTGATACTTTTTTTGTGCCTGAATATATTGTCAATTTTCTAGGAAGTATTGCAGCTGCGAAAAAGAAAATGCATTCTTTACTGTGTGGTACTATAAATATGTCTTAGATACATTACATTTATAATTTCCTTTAACTTCAGAATTTCTCAATTTATATTTGTCTAGATGACCCGCCTGTTGGTAAGAGTAGGATATTGAAATTGCTGTCACTATGTTGGGGTCACTTTGCATTTTTAAATTCAATACAGTTTCTTTTACAAAACTGGGTGCCCCTCTGGTGCATACATGTTTAGGATTGTAGTAATCTCTTGGTGGAACTTTCCTTTATTTGAACTATAGTTTTTTTCCCCAGATATTACAATAGCTATACTTGCATGCCTCTTAATTAAATATGCTTGAAATCCCTTTCTACCCTTGTACCCTAGGATTTGCCTATTGTAGATGGTTAGGTGTGCTTCTTTAAGGCAGGAAAATGATGGAGACTTTCTGATCCAGAAAAATTAAGCTGTATTTTTATAAGGGAATTAAGACTTTGAATATTGAGAATTAATATTGAGCAAGTTTATCTTTTTTTTGTCATGGTGTTACTTTCTTAAAACTTTTTTGATGAACAATACTGGAATTATACATTATTTGTGCCTTCTTGGCATGTTTAATCTTCTCTTCAGAAAGATGAATTGCTTCTAGAATCTTCTGAAGAACTGGATGAATGGACATGAATTTCTTAAATCTGTTTTTCTCATAAAACCATTCTTTTTTTTTTCTACTTCAACTTGGACTGTTTCTAAGGATGACTACCTGGAGTTCTGGATGAGATTCCATTAAATACAGTGAAGAGGGGTATGACAGCCAGCTTGGTGTGGAACTGCTATAGAGAGAACTATCTGGAAGTTTGGGTCTGATTCCATGTGTCCCTAGGCAGGCCAGGGTAGAGTCTCTGATAGTGAGCCAAAAAGATCTGGATTTGACCATGGAGTGAGTTCCTGGCTAATTTCCCATTTAATGTCAATGCTTTACCACAAGGAAATACAATATTAAGGTAGATAAAGTTTACTTCTTACAATATAAATTCATGGCTTTTGGGCAGTTTTCAATAACTCATTCTAAACTTCAGAGCAATTTTCAAAGAAGTCTTTAATAGAGACACGAACCTATACATATTGCAGGGGAAATGACATCACACTGAAGAAAGCTTCAGTGGCAAAACATGGCAAGAAATATCAGCCTCCATAAGCCACACATTGGGATATCTAGACTTGTTCATTCCCACATCACTCAAGCTCCAAAGGCAAAACAGTCATCACAAGTACTGGGTAATTCCTGAACACCATATACTCTATCCTTTATGTGTAATATTCACCATGAAAATCCACTGGTATACACAAACCATCTCTGAGGATGATATAAACTACCACACAATTTTCCATTTTAAGCTTCTTTTTATACCTGATATTCACTTCCAAGATGTTTTTTTAATTAAAATCATTATCCTCTATTAATAGATGAGGCAAAATTTACTACTATGAGAATGGTATACATCACTTTCACTAATTATTGACTTTCTGACCTTCCCTAAGGTCACTTTTATTCTCTAGAAACTACAACAGATTGGTTAAGTTTTATTTTCACTTTACCAGATGTCAAAATTCATCAAAATCATGAATCATGCTTTTTTTGTGGCAAAAAAGAGCATATCTGGCAAGCAGATCCAGCAAAAATTAAGATGTGGAACCTTTCCTGCCTCACTTGAACCTTGATATTCTGCCCAACGTAAGGCCATGGGACTAAAGGTGATAATTATATACTTCATAAACTGTTAGGGACATTGCTCCATGTTTGTACTTAGAGCTTCTGTTACATAATAAATTGAAAAAAATAAACAGAAATGTTCATCATTTGCTTCAAACTTTGTAAGAAATATAATTTGAGGTTCTAGGGAGATTCTAAAATACTCATAAACATCAAATAAAAGTAAATACATATTTTTAAAATAAGAAATGCCATTTTGAAACTCAGACTTTATTTGATTTCAACTCTAGTATTTCCTAACTTTTAAATATGCTAGCACTATTTTATTGTACCTAACTTATTCTCCTTTATCAGCAACCTCTCAAACCCTGATCCTCAATATCTATATGCCTTTATACAGGAGCTCTACAATATATTTGATTATTCTTCTCCAGACTTTACAGAAATCCTTGCTTAAATTTCCTGGGCAAGAAATGCATACCTAAAGGCTTTAGGCTTTTGTTAGAGTTCAATTCTTATTCAATATGCAGATAACTTTCTTCTTTGTTTTAGGCCATTCAGTAACTTTATAAGACAACACTGCTTAGCAAAGCTTGTGGGACTTAGAAGATATTGTTTCGTCTTGATATTGATTATTTTTGAAAAGAAGTTTCACATTCTAGCCCAGCTTTCTTGGATCTGATGTGCTTTCTAGACTGAACATGGACTCTTGGTAATCCTCCTTCCCCAAGGTCCAAAGTGTCAAGATTATAGTCATGAACCAGCATATCTGGCAAAAAGCTATGGATTTGAAGTGTAAAAGTGGTTTTGGTGATAAATGTTCAGCCTGTATTTGAAAGTGAATGTCTTGGCTGTGATGATTTACATAAAGAGAAACATAATATTCTGACCTCTCAGAGAAAGAATTGTAGAAGCCATAAGGGTTGAGGTCACCACAAGAACATGGCCCACATTACCAACTAAGCAGAGCTCACAGGGCTTCAAAGAGACTGAAGCTGCAGTCACAGAGCCTGTATGGGTCTGAGCTTGGTCCCCTGAATATACGTTATTGGTGTAACTTATTGGTCTTGTGGGACTCCTAACAGTGTGAGTGGGGGTATCTCTGATTATTTGGCCTGCTCTTGGGAACCTTATCTTCCAACTTCATTGTCTCTCCTAGCATTGATATGAAGGTATGTATGTAGTCTTATTGTAGCTTGTTATGCCATGTTTTGTTAATTGGAATTGCCTTGAATCTATAATTGATTTTGATAGTATAGATATTTACATATTATTAATTCTCCCAATCTATGAATATAGTTGTCTTTTCATGTTCTAGGGGTTTTTTTTTCTCCTGCTTCAGATATTTTAAGTTTTCATTGTAAAGTTTTTCCATCTCCTCTGTTAGGTTTATTTCAAGATGCTTTTGCCTTTGAAACTTGCAAATAGATTATGTCTATGGTCTCTTTCTTGGTGTGTTTGCTTTCAGTGTATAAAAGTTAATGCTATTTTTGTACACTGATTTTGTACCCTGCTACTTTACTGACATTGTCAATTGTTTCTAGAAGTGGTGGAATTCTTGGGATCTTTTAAGGATAATCACATGTCATCTGACAATATGGACAATTTGACTTCTTGTTCTGTTTGTATACCTTTAATTGCCTTCTCAGAGCTCATTGTTTCAGCTACTGTTTCTAGCATTATATAGAAAAAGAGTAGCAATCATGGCAGCTCTTTCTCATTCCTGATTTTATCGAGATTCCTTTGAAGTTTCATCAATGAGAATAATGTTGGCTCCAGATAGTCATATACAAAGTTTATTGTGTTGATGTGTTTTTTCTTGAAGTCCTATTCTATCTAGAACTTTTATCATGAGATCATGTAGGATTTTGTCTGACTTTTTCTGACTTCAATATCATAATTACAATAAATAAAAGAAATGCCATGCACTGACTGTACTGTTAAAACACATATCTCACTCATGGAACATTTTATCAGCTTTTTTCCAATACTTGTTGTTTGTTAATTTCATATATGAACACAATGTACTTAGATAATATCCAATCCCCACTCTCTACATTCAACTAGTCCCAGAGCCCTCGAACACTTTACTAATACATCTCCTTGTTTCCCTGCTACTTTTTCTTCTACTTTCATTCTCCTGTTTCTACCTTGTAAACCACTAACTCATATTATTACTACCCGTATGATCACAAGTGCAGAATAGCTTTTAAGTGACAAAGGGGCAAATTTTATTAGTAAAAATATCTCAGATACCAATGCCATAGTCTCAACAAAATTTCATTTATTTGCTATTGTTATTCCATGGTAGAGATTGAGTAAATATTCTATTTAATGATTATTTTATAATAATCATTTGAGAAATGGTTTTACCATGTAATACAAGTTGGCTGTGAATTTGGCATGTAGTCTGTTTGGCCTCAAATCCATGCCCCTTCCATGTCCTTCTACCAGGAGTTGGGATTGTAATCATTTACATTGTAATGCCTGGCAATCATTCTGTTTGCTGTGAATATGTGTTGCTCTTATTTGATTGATAAATAAAATGCTGATTGGCCAGTAGCCAGGCAGGAAGTATGGGAAGGGCAAGCAGAGAAGAGAATTCTGGAAAGAGGAGGGCTGAGTCAGGAGTCACTCATCAGACACAGAGGAAGGAAGATGACAAGGTACCAAACCACGAGGCTAAACATGGATAAGAATTACGGATTAATTTAAGTGTAAGAACTAGTCAGTAATAAGCCTGAACAAATGGCAGAGCAGTTATAATTAATATAAGCTTCTGAGTGATTATTTTTAAGCAGCTGAGGGACCACATGGCTGGGCAGGACACAGAAAAACTTCCATATAAATAAATAAATAAACAAATAAATAAATAAATATGTGTGTGTATTCTGTTCATAGTTTTATGATATTGCATATAATCTCAACATTTGCATACACTTGCTTCATAATCAAATCAGAGTAATTAGTACCTGCAACTTCTCAGAGACACTTGTCATTTCTGTATATTGATGAGAAACTACAAACGCTTCTCAAGTTTTACTATATATCATGATATGTATAATACATCAATATAGATTTTTAACTTATTGTCCTATAGGTGACTATAATTCAATGATTTTATATGTCCATATTTTTATACTCATTAAAAAACAGTGCTACATGTTCTAGGTTTCATCCATAGTTCTGATTACTTTCTGTTCTTCTGGGGTACCAATTCATTTCCATTTGAAATAGTTTTTAGCTAAGCTATGCTTATTAGAGTTCCCATTCTGTGTGGTATCTAAAGGATTTTTACATTTTCCCTTAAATGCCCTAAAACACTGCAAGATGAATGTTAATTCTATCTATGTATATTCCTCAAAGCCAATGCTATGTTTCTTTTCTAGCATTTCTTTCTAACCCACTTCACAATCTCCAAGTAGCAGCAAAATCTTGAAGAATACCACAAAGAACTGTGAACTTTAAACAGCCAAATCTTAAAATACCCAGATCCTGCCCAAGTTGTTCAGGCAAGAACCCTTTTGGAATCCGTTAGTCTCACGATGATTTCAATGTCTCACTGTGATGTCCTTTCCAGTGACATTTATGCTATCCATACCACTGACTGCCCACATTGCAAGTGCACCAAACCTTGATTAATCTCAGCCTGAATTTTCTGTTTCTTGTACCCACATGGGTGTTTTGTTTTTAAATTTCCTCTGTATTTACAAGGAGCCTGAAGTCTACAGTATTCCTACACTTAGATGATCAAAATTTTACAACTGTATTCTGACTGCAAATTGTGTTCTCAGGAAACATCTGGTCTCCTTCCCCACTCATTTAATTTTCAAAATTTAAGGAAATACTTTTTGTTACCACATGGGATTCTTTTAGATATTACTTTACAATTCTTAGTATTTTTCAATTTATCTTTTAGTTTTTTTGTTTTTGTTTTTTTTTTGTTTGTTTGTTTGTTTTTTGGTTTTTTGAGACAGGGTTTCTCTGTGTAGCTTTGCGCCTCTCCTGGAACTCACTTGGTAGCCCAGGCTGGCCTCAAACTCACAGAGATCCACCTGGCTCTGCTTTCCAAGTGCTGGGATTAAAGGCATGCACCACCACCGCCCGGCTATCGTTGAGTTTTTAATGTTTTGAATTTAAATAGAATTGTATAACTTCCTCCTCCTTTTCCTCTCTCTATCCCCATGGTGAAAAAAAGTACTGCTACAAGGCAGAGTATAGATAAGAAATATGGGTTAATGTAAGTTGAAAGAGGTAGTTAGTAACAAGCCTAAGCTATTGGCTGAGCAATTATAATTAATATTAAATCTCTGTATGGTTATTTGGGAGTTGGACAGCAGTCTTGACAAAAATCTTAGCTTACCAAAAATGAGCTAAATGTTCTTTAACAGATGAATGGATAATAATAGTGTGGTACATATGCACTATGGAATACTATTTAGCTGTAAAGAGAAAATTAAGATTTGTGAGTAAATTAGTACAACTATAAAAGATCATATTGAGTGATGTAACTCAGACCCAGAACGACAAGAGCCACACATTCTCCATCATCTGAAGCTCTTAGGACTAAATTCTCTGATTTGAGTATACAATATGGAATAACCACAGAAACCAGAAAAGTATAAAGGTATCATGGGTGGAGGGCAAGGTAGGAGAAGAATAGCAGGATGATATGAAGTATGAAATAGAATAATGGTAAGGAGGCACCAATCCAGGATGAGGGAGGATGGTCAGTACAGAAGGAAAATGAGGAATAAACAACACAAAGGTTGTTTGATAAGACCTCAAGGAATCATATTATTAAATAGTTGCCTAAAACTATTAATATGTAATCTTAAATTAATTTAAGTCTCTTGGGCTGACAATGCTGCTCACAGAAATTATAGACTAAAATCTAACCAAGTTCCAGACATGAAAAACTCCCTTAAAAGGGTTGGTCAAAATGATTCCCCAAACAATGTATCATGTGGATGAAGTCTTTGTTGGCTTCTCAGGGCTTGAGATTGGACCCTTATTGCTCAAAACACCACATACTAAGGACAAAAGACTCAAATGACTGTAGTAGAATCTGACTTGAACGCTTCTTTCCTACAACTTATCTTCTAGAACTCCAAAAATTCCCATGCAAGATGCCAGGGGATAAAAGCAATTAAGCAGTTTTACCTGGTTACAAAACTAATGAACCAGAAAGTTACCATTATTGTAATATATGCATAAAGGTGCAACAAGCTGCACTTATATACTAGTAGCAACCAACAGCTGTGTAATTTAACTTAAGATTCCCTCAACAGGAGGGAAATTATGTCTGGTACTGGAATGGAGTTAATGAGGTCATAGACCTTAGAGAAGAATCTACTGCTTTCACTTTGTTAGATCAGCATGACTACTTGATGTTTCAAGATAATTTCCTTCAGTGTTTGTACACTTAAAATAAAAGCAATATTTATTTACACAAAAACATATTTGAGGATGCTTTCACGGTTTATTTAAAAAGTCATATACAGCTGGGTGGTGGTGGTGCTTGCCTTTAAGTCCAGCACTTGGGAGGCATAGCCAGGCAGATCTCTGTGAGTTTGAGGACAGCCTAGTCTAGAGAGTGAGATCCAGGACAGGCACAAAAACTACACAGAGAAACCCTGTCTCAAAAAACAAAACAACAACAAAAAGTATCCTCTTTATCATCTAGTGCTTCAGCATATGAGATAATATTACAGATTCCTTATCTTTACATATAAATCTACTAGACACAGCCAATTCTAAACATAGTAGTACCATGAGTACTTAAGGACTAACATTATTTAAAGAATGAACAACTTTGTCCTGATTCCATAGTACATTCCCATCACCATGGTTCATAGGAAGCCCAAGATGCAAATGACTAGAAAAGTTGTTTTTATGAAAATAGACATATATAGCTCCCAATGACATGGAATTTATTTCTGATAGTGGTAACTATTGATATTTGTTAGCTAAGTACATAGATCCTGCCATTCAGATAGCCATATTAGGTATTCTCACTCTTCTTTCCTCATATCATAATAACATGAGTGTGCCTTCTAATTTAGTGAGTCATGCAGCAGACAAGCCAACATAGTCAATAAAATATAACTAAATCTAATATAAGAATCCACACCTAGATGTGGGCTTTGGCATTCCTTCTTTCAATAGCTATTAGGAGTACTGTAGAAGGAGGGGAGATTGAAAACCTTGTGTACACAGATGAGAAAATTTTGATGAAATAATTAAAGTTATTTAGAAAAATTGAAATAATTACAATATTGATCTTTAAATTTTGTCAAGAAAATACAGAAAGTAAAATTGTTTAAAAACTTGAGCGAGGTAAAACAATGTATGCCTCCAACTCAAACACTCCAGAACCTAGGGCAAGAGGATCAGAAGTTTGACACAATCCTGGGTGACATATTGAGATACTATCTGGAAGCCTCAATGAGGGTAGTACTTTCAAGTCAAAGTTGGAAGAGCTACCCACTACAAGGGTGAGCAAGGTGTCTGTCCATAGGTAATAGGATTCAGAAAGCCAGCTCATATACCAGGGATAGATAATGATCACACTGCAGGTCAGGGGCCCCTCAAACAGACCCAGCTACACAACTGCCTCCTATATACAGAGGGTCTAGTCCAGTCCCATGCAGGTTCCATAGCTGTCAGTCTAAAGTTCATGAGTTCCTGTGAGCTTGGTTCAGTTGTCTCTGTAGATTTCCTCATCACAATCTTTTTTTTTTTTATCATTATTGAGAAATTTTCTGTTCATTTTACATATCAACCACAGGTGCCCCTCTCCTCCTTCCTCCTGTCCCCGAGCCCCACCCCCTCCCCCACCCCCTGCAACCTACTCTCCATTCCCACCTCCTTCAAGGCAAAGTCTCCCTTGGGGAGTCAGCAGAGCCTGGTACATTCAGTTGAGGCAGGTGCAAGCCCCTCCCTGTGAACCAAGGCTGTATAAGGTGTCCCACCATAGGCACTGGGATCTAAAAAGCCCGCTCATGCAGCAGGGATGGATCCTGATCCCACTGCCAGGGGCCCCTTAAGCAGGTCAAGCTAAACAACTGTCTAGCCTATGCAAAGGGCCTAGTCCAGTACCATGAAGGCTCCACAGCTATTGGTCAATGGTTCATGAGTTACTACCTTAGACTACTAGCAGTAGTGGAGAAGGAGCCCGAACTGTCCTACTCCCATAATCAGATTGGTGAATATCCTGTCATCATAGAGCCTCCATCCAGTAACTGCTGGAAGCAGATGCAGAGAAAGAAGGGGGATTCTATGAACAAGGGGCATCAAGATCATGCTGGGGAAACTAGTCAGATATATTACATTTTAATAATTTAGTTTAAATGGTACAAATTTTCGGCCAACTTTAACACAACATTTTCATATTATTTTATTTAAATTAAATCTCAATGTTTCGAGAGAGAGAGAGAGAGAGAGAGAGAGAGAGAGAGAGAGAGAGAGAGAGAGAGAGAGAGAGAGAGAATACACTATAAAACCTATAACTCTGGAGTAGTAGTCACATAATATTCCTGCCAAACCTAGGATATGTGTGTGAGAAAACTGTACACAGTGATTGCAGCATTATTGTCCTTCCCAATCTCAAACATGCTACCTCATGGAAAAGAGTCTGCAGATTCTTAAGTTTTTACACTCAGTGCTTAATTATATAGCTCATTATCATTATGGTTAGGTTCTTTGAATATTTTATTGTTATGGAGATAAGTTCAACTATATTGAGTGGACTTTTAATTTAAGAATGTGTTTCCAGTTTTATAGTGAATATTAGAAAACATCAGATATGTTCCATTTAAGTATTTGAAATTCCAGCAAAATGATTAATATTTGGAATCCAACCCTTTATGAGAAATGGCACTACTTCATCCTATTAATAGTCTGCCATATTTTCATACGGGAAATTCACTTTTTTCATTCTCTCTTTTAGATGTGCCAAGAACACAGACCTAAAAATGAACCATCCTCTCTGGAGAGTAACTAAGCCAAGGACATTTCCTTCATCAACTTCATGATAAACTGCAGGTTTCACATTAAGAGGCAAATCCTTCATTTCAAAACATTAACCCACATAGTATTTAATAATTGAAGCTTGTATGATTTAAAGTTTAGAAATGAATTAAGTACAAAAATAGCTTTTTCTCCACTCTCCTTTGATTATGGCCTGGATTGATTGTTATTCATTTTAGGAACTTGCCTTTCAGAACTTTCTTCCGGGATCCTAGGAAAGTTTTCAAAGAGTTCAAAAAGCTGAACTAAATAGAAATATTTTCTTACTGAAATTGTTTGTTAATTGGGACTTTAGTAAAAATGAAAGGTATTTGAACTTTAGTTCTCTTATAGTCTTTTGACAGACTACTTACACTGTTATTGTCAGTGAATATACTGAAGCTGATTTAAAGACAAATACAGTATGCATTCACTTATAAGTGTTTATTGTCTGTTAAGTAAATGAATAGCAAGCTACAATCCACAGTCCCAGAGAGATTAGGTAAAGATAAGGGCTCTAGGAGGGACATATGGATTTTCCTGGGAAGAGAAAATAGAATAGATTTTGCAGGTGGACTGGAGGAGAGGAGAAAATAGCAGAAGGAATCAGGTAGAGGTGGGGGTAAGGAAAAGAGAGTGTGCAGGGAGAAACAACTGGAATTGGTGAGCATTTGAGGATGGAAACCCAGTGCAGAGGAAACTTCCTGGAAATGTATGAGGGGGATATTAGTGAGCACTCCTGATACTCTGCTGTACTCATGGATCAGTAGTCATCAGAGAGGCCTCCTCCTGCAGCAGATGTGATGGGTACAGACACCCACAGCCAGTCATTATGTGTTATGTTGAGAGAAACCTTAAATCGGGGCCCTCAGAGCTTGGGGAGAACCTTGAAAGACAGAGGAAAAAGATGGTAAGAATCAGAGAGGACACGAGGAGAACATGGCATACTGAATCAACTAAGTAGGGCTCACTTGAGCTCAGAGACTGAAGAGACAACCAGGGCCCTGCAAGAGTCTACACCAGGTCCTCTGCACATACGTTATGGCTGTTACCTTGATATTTTTGTTGGACACCTAAAAGTAGGAACTGGTATGTGATACTTTTCCTGCTCTTAGGACTCTTTCCCTCCTACTGGGTTGCCTTGCCCAGGCTCCAAATGAAGGTTTTTGCCTTGTCTCATATCTAGTTTTGTTATGTTTGGTTATTGACTCATGGATGCCTGTTTCTTTCTGAATGGAAAGAGATGGGGAGTGGATCTGAGGGAAAGAGAATGTAGTCAGGATGTATTATATGAGAGAAGAATTTATTTTCGATAAAAATTCAAATAAAAAGGAAGTGATCTACTTAAAAATGAGCATGTGTGTTTGATCTCTACAGTTCCTGCTCTTAATTATTTCATCAGGATACTCACTAGAATGCAAGGAGAAATAACTTAATTTAAAATATTATGAAAGTGGGCTGGACATGGTAGGTAGTTCAAGGCTTTAGTATTCCCATTCAGGAGACACAGATAGGCAAATCTTTGTGAATTCAAGTCCAGTCTGGTCTACAGTCAGAGCTTCATAATGATAACCTATCTCCAAGCAACAAAACAAAATAAAAACATAATGAAATCATCTGTAGAAACCCATTCATTTTTATAACAAAGGTGATTTTCTTGTTCCGTTACTAAAATAATTGAAAACTTCACCTCTCAGTCACTTCCCTGTCAGCCTCTTGTTATCAGGAAATATGGTGAGGCTCAACTTTGACTATTCAATTTTCTTTTTTTCTCTTCTACTCTAAATAAATTTTTTCAAGTTTCCTGGTTTCATGCTTTAATCTAGACACCAATAAGGATGTATCTCAAAGGCATCTAATACAGTGAAACAGATGATGGTGTTCTCAGTGTTTCTAGGTAAAATGTATTTACATCCATCAGTGTGTTTCTGGCAATCCACTATATAGTGGTTTGTGATGAATACAGCAGTGTCTGTATACATAGTACCAACTATAGCACAAAATATTGAACCGAATATAATGAAAAAAATGAAACTATGTAATAATAGTGTGTAATGAACTATAGCATAAATGAGAGCATAGAATTAAAGATAATAAAAATACATATAAGGTCAGTTAAAAATCCTGTGACCCAAAATATCACCCTGCCTTTAAGATGAACTGATGCAACAATGTAAAATATATTATGGGAGTAACAATTGGATTTAAAGCCCATTCAAGGGGGGATATTCTCAACTCATATTTGATGTTCTTAAAGTGGCCAAGAACCTGAAACCAGATAGGTCAAAAGCCTGTAGAAAAGCTCTATTACTATCATTCTGATAACGAAATGTAGCAATAAACCAACTTCCATTGGCTATACACAGAGATCAGTTCATTGATCAACCCTCATAACAGAAGCTTATTTTTACAGTAGATAGGGATAACACAAAAATCCACTGCTGCACAACATGTACAAGGTGAGAGACTTCAAAGCACTCTGTCCTAAACATTAAATCTTTATCAAACCCCAAAAGATCGTAAGAGCCAGAGGTAGTGGGTGACTCCAAGTACAGTGTCTCCCAGATGCAGCAGATATGATACACATATGAACACACAGAGACTTTGGTAGCATCCCAGGACCTGTACAAGTTTAAGCCAGAAAAGTCCCAGCAAGGAGGAGGAGAAGTGGACACAATTCCCATTCCTTACCAAGAAACTACTTGTAACTGATACCTTCTGGGAAAGGGAAAAATCAATTGACTCCAATACAGTCAGTGAGTATATCAACCAATTTCATGAGTAGGCCCCATTATCAGTACCTTCCTAGGAGAAAAGGGACTCCATATTGTTTTGTGGGCATTTCGTTTCATTTTATTTTGTTTGAGCTTTTTTAAATCTAATTGTTTGTTTTTATCTTAATTATTTGTCTGTTGTGTTTTTTTTTCTTTTGAGAGAGAGAGAGAGAGAGAGAGAGAGAGAGAGAGAGAGAGAGAGAGAGAAAGAGAGAGGGAGAACCTGGAATATGAAGTTGTGTGGGTAGAGAGGTAGGGAGTATTTGGGAGGAGTTTGGGAAGGGGGGGCAATATCAAAATATGTATTATGGAAGAATGTAATTAAGGCATATACATAGATACAAAGAAAATACAAATAATATTTTAATGTTGCATAGGAATGCATGTTTAAAATGTAATAGTGTATGAGTCCGTAAATAGGATAATGACTAAATCTGAAGAACATGGAGGTCAACTTGCAAATGATTCCTTGGGAGATTTGCCATCTCTGCTGTAGCTGTTCACTCTAAAATTAATTGTTAATCTGTATTTTAGCAGCATTTTACTTTTAGATTTTGTGTTCATGAGTGCGTTGACTTCATGAATGTCTCTTCAACATATATATGCCTGGTGCCCAGAGCAGACAGAAACCTTCATAGGGTTCCTGTGGAACTGGAGTTACAGATGACATTAAGTCACTCGGGTTCTCTTTAAGAGCAGTAGATCCTCTTAACTACTAAATCATCTCCTTAGCCACTGTACATTTATATTTTCTGTGCTTTTTCATGAATGTGTCTTCTGAAACAATAATGTATTCACTTTTTAAATTTCTAATTTTATTTCTTTTTATTTTATGTGTATAATTTTTTTGGCTGCATATGTGTCTATGAACTATATGCATGCCTGGCACCTGTGCATCACGGAAGATAGTGATAGATTCTCTGGTTATGAATGGCTAAGAACTGCCTTGTGTCTACTAGAAACTGATCTTGGGCCCTCTAGAGGAGCAGTCAGTGGTGTTAACTACTGAGCCACTCATTCTGATAGCCTAGTGTATCCATTTTACTATAATTAATTTTAGTGAAAGAAATGAAAATGATCATAAAATACAGTCAAAGGTTTTAAAAGAATATTCAAAATTTAGGAATATTGTACTACCATAAAAGGAAAAAAATACACAAGGCAATTTTTTTTTAAATTTAAAAAGTTGAGAAAAATAAATTGCATTATATTGCTATCTGAAAACTTCACAGTTTAGACAAGCCATACTTGTCAGTAATGCCTCATTTTTACTTTCATTTGATGGTTTTAAAAGCTCCTTAATCATGAATACATGCTCAGTTGTTAAATGTGGCTTTTCATCTGCACAACACTCAGGCTTCTTTCCTAAGGATGCCAGGAAAAAATATCAAATGTGTACTTTTTCACATATATAAGTGGTACACAAGTGTTATCTCACAGTTTGGCAGGCTAGGATTCCAAGATCCAGGCATTCATGGGGATGTTTCATCCTGAAGCTCTGGAAGAAAGGACTATTCTTGATCTTCTTAACTCTGTTATGCTTGATAACACAACTTGATGTTCTTTGCCTTTCAGAACTAGAAGCAAAACCTTACAAGTGTCTTTATGTTCACTTGGGAGTACCTTGGTTTCTGTGTTTACCTCAAAAGTTCCTCTTTCCAGGATATCACTCATTTTAAACTATAACCTCTTTAAAGTGTTTATCTTAACTTCATATCTTCTGTAAAAAAAATAAGAAAAAGAAAAGGACCCCACTATTTCTAAATACATTACATTCTGAGGGCCAGGGATGCTTTTCATTGCATAAAAGTTGCCTGTATTGTTAGATTCCTCTCATCCCCCTTTCCTGACAAGTCTTCATTTGGTCCCAGAGTAAGTAATTTTTTTCTTATTTTATTTATTTTTTTATTTTTCTTTATTAAGAAATTTTCTACTTACTCCTCATGCTATCCAAAGACCCCATCCTCCCTCCTCCCATCCCCCCAGCCCTCTTTCCCAAGCCACCCTGCATCCCCACATCCTCCAAATCAGGGTCTCCCATGGGGAGTCAGCAGAGCCCAGCTCACTGAGTCTAGGCAGGTCCAAGCCCCTTCCCACTGTACCAAGACTGTGCAAGGTGTCATACCACAGTCACCAGATTCCCAGAAGCCTGCCCATGCACCAGGGACAGATCCTGATCCCCCTGCCTGGGTGCCCCCAAAACAGTTCAAGCCAAACAACCATCTTCTGTGTCCAGAGGACCTAGTCCAGTCCCATGGGGGCTCCACAGCCACCAGTCCACAGTTCATGGGTTTCCGCTAGTGTGGTCCATTCAGAACTCAAAAAGCTAGACATCATAACATTGAACAATCCAATTAAAAAATGGGCTACAGAGCTTAACAGAGAATTCTCAACAGAAGAAGCTCAAATGGCTGAAAGACATTTAAGGAATTGCTCAACATCCTTAGTCATCAAGGAAATGCAAATCAAAACAACTCTGAGATACCATCTTATACCTGTCAGAATGGCTAAGATCAAAAACACTGAAGACAGCTTATGCTGGAGACGATGTGGAGCAAGGGGAACTCTCCTCCACTGTTGGTGGGAATGCAAACTTGTACAGCCACTCTGGAAATCAGTATGGCGGTTTCTCAGAAAGTTGGGAATAATTCTTCCTCAAGACCCAGTTATACCACTCCTGGGCATATATCCAAGGAATGCTCAATCTTACCATAAGGACACATGCTCAACTGTGTTCGTATCAGCATTATTTGTAATAGCAAGAATCTGGAAACAACCTAGATGCCCCTCAACTGAAGAATGGATAAAGAAGACGTGGCATACATACACAATGGAGTACTACTCAGCGGTAAAATAAAATGATATCATAAAATATGCAGGCAAATGGATGGATCTAGAAAATGTCATCTTGAGTGAGGTAACCCAGACTCAGAAGGACAAACATAGTATGCACTTACTCATAAGTGGATACTAAATGGGAGGGAAGGGATGGTCAGACTGCAACTCATAACTCCAGAGAGGCTAGCTAACAGGAAAAGACCATAGGAGGGACACATGGATGACTCTGTGAAGGAGAAGTGGATGAGATCTACATGAGCGGACTAGGTATGGGGGGGTGGCAGAGGGTGACGAGTGGGGAATGAGAACATAGGGAAATGGGAGGGTCAAGCTGGAACAGAGTAAGTAAATTTATTTCTACGTTTAATTATTGTTTTTTAGTTCTTTCAATTCCAACTTATTTACTGAATGCCCCAATGCACTTGAATATAATCATATACATCTTGGATAAAAGCTTTCAGCAACAGTTTTCACCCTTTAATAAGTCTGTCTGTAATTTACTACCACAGTCAAATCAAGTTATCTGTTTTTTATTATTTACAGTGCCTGACCCTTAAGCAAAGCTCTCCTAATCAGAGATTGCAATTCCACTGCTACCAGTACCTGTTTGGCCGCAAGGGCCCCAGCCTGAGGGGATTCTGTTCCCTCAGTCATGGACTTTTTCAAATCTACTAAGAGAAACTTTATCTAGATCTATTTCCTTCTAAAGAACTCAGGATTCAAAGGTTGAGGTGGAACTTGGCTCTTTCACAGAGGATGAAGAACAAGTAGCTAATCTTCTCCCTTTGCTGGCATCTTCAAAAAAATCCCAGCATCCTTCTCTCAGCCCTCATTTAAAAAACCCATGCTACTCCAGGAGTCCAGTTGAAGAGAGGGAAGAGGGATTCTATGAGCAAGGTGTGTATGTGGGGGTGTGTGTGTCAAATCATGATGGAGAAATTTACAGAGACAACTGAACCAAGCTCGTAGGAATTCACAAACTTCAGACCGATAGCTGTGGAACCTGCGTGGGACTGGACTAGGCCCTCTGTTGTGTATTTTGGTCTGTTTGGGGGGTGAGGGAGGATGACAATGAGATCAGGATCCATCCTGATCCATCCTGGTGCATGACTTGGCTTTCTGGAGCCCTTTACCTATGGTCTGATGTTGCAGGCATAGCAAACCCTTGATGTGGGGAGTGGGGTGTGTTGGACATGTCTCAACTGAATGTACCCGGCTTTGCTGACTCCCAATAGGAGGCCTTACCCTTTTGAAGAAAAGGATGCATGAGGGGGTGGCGGGTCAGGGTGGAGGTTGGGGGCAGTGGGAGGAGGGATGAGAAGGAGATCTGTTGTTGGTATGTAAAATGAATAAAAAACATTTTTAAATAATAAAAAAAAAAGCTTGCTACACTTGATTCCTCCCTACCACTTTCTTGTCAGCTACTTGCTGACTCAGCATCCTGCTCAAAGGTTAATTTGATTTAATCAATTTTGTTTATTTACATCTTTGAATTCTTAACAAAAGAAGTAGGAAAAATGCAACACATTTAAAAATAATATTCCACAACAGTTATCAATTCCTCAAATTTCTAAACTATTGTACTTTGGTAGAGGACAGTAGTCGTATAGGATTTTGCAGCCAAATGGCTACTAAAATGGCATTGCCCATTCTGTATTTTGTTCTTAGCAACTATATTCTTTTGTGGGACTATGGATGTCTTTGACCTTCAGTAGAATTCTTCATCTCAAATTCTTAATGTTTAAATATGAGCTCTTTATCACCAAATCATTTTAGTGATTTTTAATGAGTATACAAAATACTGGGTTCCACTAACATTTCATAAATATAGAACTTACACATTGCTTTTATTTACCTTGCTACAATTACTTCTCAGTCTTCATTACTCATTCCGGCCACCTGTAGCCTTCTGACAAACAGTTCCACCCTGTTGTCATGCTATGTCAATTTGGATTTCACATTTGAAAGACACTTTGCCTTTTGTGTTCTTCCTTCTATCAGCATTTCTTACTCATCTTTCTTTGCTTCTCATCACTTAGTACTAATTTTACTTTCATATCATATCTTTTTATGGTATTTTAAAAAATAATTCCTTTAGTTTGCATGTAAAATAATAGGTTTTATTATGATATCAAAGCTTCTATCTTTACAGCCACAACACTCCGTCATCAAAATTTGTTACATTGTCATGGTGTTCATCTGTCCATCAGCACATGTGTCATGAATGGGTTATTGTAATTAATGCTACAATAAATACTGATGTACAAGTACCTCTATGGTGTGTTGCTGTGGGATGTTCTGTATATCAAATTGCTCTGATTGGTCAATAAATAAAACACTGATTGGCCAGTGGCTAGGTAGGAAGTATAGGCAGGACTAACAGAGATTAGAAAAGAAAGAACAGGAAGGCAGAAGGAGTCATTGCCAGCCTCTGCCAGGACAAGCAGCATGTTAAGATGCCGGTAAGCCATGAGCCACATGGCAAGGTATAGATTTATGGAAATGGGTTAATTTAAGCTATAAGAACAGTTAGCAAGAAGCCTGCCATGGCCATACAGTTTGTAAGCAATATAAGTCTCTGTGTTTACTTGGTTGGGTCTGAGCGGCTGTGGGACTGCGGGTGACAAAGATTTGTCCTGACTGCGGGCCAGGCAGGAAAATTCTAGCTGCAGTGTGTTGATTTCTGTTTGCTCAGGAAGGCCATATTCGTCTAAAATTACAGCTCTAAATAATATGAACTCCATTCATATTTATCAAGCAGTGTTGGTTTAAAAATGGGATAGGATTTGTGTTTCTTATTTTTCTTTAGATGACTATTCATGTTTCAATAGCATTGTTTTCTATATTTTTATTTAACTTATATAAATGCACTTGATTTAATTTTAGTATGCCAAATGCACCAAATGCATGATTGTTTTGCTTGCACATGGTATATATCCTTGTGGCCGAAATTAAGAAAATGATGTAAGATTCTTTTGGAACTGGAGACAGTTCCATGTGCTGTTGAATAGAATATATATTATAGAGCTGTTGAGTGGAATGTTTTGTAGATGTCCGTTTTGGTCTATTTGATACATCGTATGATAAAATTCAAAAATTCATCTGTTGATTTTTTTATCTGAAAAATCCATCTATTGATGACAATAAGGTATTGAATTCACCTACTATTTTTGTGTTTGAAAATATTTTTGTCCAACACTGCTTGTAACTTTCTGTAATAAGGTACAGCAACATTCAGTGCATTTTTACTGTCTTGCTTTAAACACAACTAAACACATTTCTAGTTCTTACAGTCTTTCCATCATGTGTGCCTCAATGACCCGTAAGTCTCATGAAGAGTAGGTCTGATGTAGATGTCACATTTAGGTTTCTTATTTATATTCTTATTTGTACAATGACCAATTGTAAATAGCTGTATTAAATACAACATTGTAAAAAGAAACCTTTTTGGTGGAGCATTCATTAGATGTATTAATATGAGAATACAGATATAAGAACTTACTTGGAAGTTTATTGCTACACCCATTATTAGAATAACAGTTTTAGGTTCTCTCCTGTGGCATAGGGTGTGCTGATGCTTCTCCTTCACAGCATTACCTAAATGCGATTTCTTACCATCACATTACCACAAAAATACATCAGGGATCTGTCTACACTGATTAGCCTTAATTTTTCTTACTGATTTTAAAATAACAACAAAAATTCTAATCTTTAGCAACATCACTTCATTTCAATAACATGTTAATTAATACAGAATTCATATCTAATTGTCTGATCACACTGCACACTTATAACACAGTAGGTAAATTACTGCTACTGGAGCAACCATGGAGATATAGAGTTATGTTTAAATCAGTACATTGCTGTTAGAAACTATTCTTGATAAACTATTTTTGAAGTTTTTGTAGATATGTTCATTGGCAGCTTCAGGGGTTCTCCACCCTTTTGAAAACTTCAAGATACTGTAAGATTGGTTCTCTAAACCCTTGCAAAATGACAGATTAATGGATACTCATGAAACTTGGATAAATATGGTGAATGCATCTACTGTATCATTACAGAAAACAGGAAGATATCTTTATCTTTGGAGATTCTGGTTTCTATTTTATTGTTTACAGCAAACTAATCATCAATTGTATATACATAAGAAAAAACAAATTTTAGTTTCCTTATTGAGAGAAATTTTTAAGTTTAATTGATTTATTACTCAAATGTAGAAAGTGTCATTAATATTTCACACTCTAAGTTCCACACTATGCTTTATATCCTCAATGTGCATTTATGTGCTATTTTTTTTATTTTATATCAATATTGTAGTTCAGCATCTCCATTGCCTCTAATGGTAAAAGGTATATTAAAAAACCTTTTATAAGATACCTTAGTGCCAAGAGACCTTTGCAAATAGATTATAGGAAAATGAAAAGAATCCATATTATATTTTGAATTCTTTAGAGACAAGCACTAAAAATATAGGAGAAATAGAAAAACAGTGTTATGTTTTGATAATTATTCTCAAAAAAGTTCCTAGGTTATTTAATTGGTCACATATTATAGGAATAGAAAACAGTTAAAGAAGGTTATTCAATAAACTGCAGCCTTTTGGATGACATTTGTTTTATTAACAAACATGTATATTTCTATACTTTTATTTCTAAGTAAAATACTATATGGTTGTTTATGAATTTTATTATTATGCACCCTCAAGGCATAACTAGCTCTAAATTAGTAAACTGAATATTTCTGACAGTTGGGAACTAAAATTACATAAATTAAATTTCCCATTTAGAGATAAATTAAATATCTCCATTCCAAAGTTTTCATTCTTGTTATTATACTTTTGCATGTTTAAAAAGTAATGAGATGCTTTTCTTAACTATTAGTAATGTAAATTTTTATAAATGGATCATAAAGAATTAATAATCCTCAAAAATTTTAGTAAATTCTACTCAACATAAAATATTTCACTTTACAAATATTAGTTAAAACATGGCTTTGGCTACATTTTTACACTTAAATGGTTTCAGTATTCCCCATATTTACTTTTTTCTGTCTTTCTCACTTTATTTATTTTTTTAAGCTTTCATACATTTGTAGTTAAAATATAATTACATCACTTCCCCCTTTTCTTTTGCCAATCCAAGCCCTCCCTAATCCCCCCAATTCTCAAACTGATCATTTCTTTTCTTTGTTTATTACTGTGTTTTTCCTTTTTTTTTTTTATTGGATATGGATTCTTCTCTCATACAATATATCCTCAACACATATTGCAGCCCCATCAACTGCTCTCAGTCCCCTGTCCTCCAGATCCACTCTGCTTCTGTTTCCCTTCAGAAAAGATCAGGCCCCCAAGAGACAACAACCAAGGACAAACAGAACAAATCAAGATACAACAAGAAAAGGAAAAATCCCTCACACTAAGGCTTCACAAAGCAACCCAACAGGTGGGAAAGAATCCCAGGAGCAGGCAAGCAAAGACAAATCTGCTCCTACTGTTAGGAGTCCCACAAAACAAACAAAACAAAACAAAACAAAACAAAACAAAACAAAACACCCAAACAAACAAACAAAAAAGCTGCAAAGGCCCTGTGCTAGCCATTTTAGTCTCCGTGATCCAATATGATTCCTGCTTAGTTGTTTCAGTGGACCATGTTATTCTGGTGTTGCTCATCCCCTCTAACTCCCAGAATCTGCCCAACTTTTTTTCAGAAGGATTTCCATAGCTCCCAGGTAGGAGACCTGATGGAGACTATCAAGGTCTTGGCCATCTAAGCAGTTTTTGCCATGGGATACATCTCGTGGTGTGGGTCTCAAATTAAACCAGACTTTGGTTGACCACTCTCACAAGTTCTCTGCCACCATTGACCATGCACATCTTGCATGCAGGGGAGACTGTAGGTCAAAGGTATTGTAGTTGGGGTGGTGTCCAAGTTTCTCTTCTGGGAACCTTCAGAGTACCTTCTATTACCAAAGAAATTAGAATTTAGGAGTAAAGGCTCCATGCAGGCACAAGCTCCACTTCCTCACTTTCAATAATCTGTGTGTAGGTTGTCCTCAGCAATGCCCCCCATGTCCCCATGACAGTTTGTGGAGACCAACCCTCTGTCCTAGAATCAGCCTGGGTTGTTTGAGTAATGGAACAGGACCCCCTCAGACAACAACTGTTGTGAAATTGAATGTGGAAAAAATGTATTACATTTGTCTATACTGCATTTGTTTAACTGTGTAAAGATGTGTTGCTGTTTTATCTTGCTTACATAAGGCACCTAATTGTTCTAATAAAAAGCTGAATGACCAATAGCCAGGCTGAAGAGGGATAGGCAAGGCAGGTGGGCAGAAAGAAAAGGGATGCCAGGCACTCACCCAGACAGGTGGAGACCAGACACACAAACACAGAGGAAGTAGGATGGATGGTATGCAGATGTGGTAAACAAACCTCAGGGCAGCAAATAGATGATAAGAAATGGGTTAATTTAAGTCTTTTTTTTAAAGCTAACTAGAAGCAAGGCTAAACTAAGGCCAAGCATTCATAATTAATAGTAAGTCCAAGTGTCATGAATTGGGGGCTGGAGTTCCAAGAAAACTTGCTACAAAAAACTAAACAGAAAGCAATCCAGTCCTGCCACTGGGTACTTTCCCTGTCTGTAAGTAATGGCCAGTTTAGATTCCATATCCCCCATTAGTATGAGTCCTCACTAGGATCACCTCCATGGATTCTAGGAAGTTTGTACTACACTAGAATCGCATACCACCCAGTTCCAGCTATCCTGCCCACACTGTCCTTCCATACCATACTTTCCACCTTATCCCTCCTTTCCTTGTCCCTACCAGCACCTGAAGTCCACGTGCAAAAACCCCCACTCCATAAGCCCTCCTCTTTACCTAAGCTTTCTGTGTCTTAGGATTATAGCTTGTTTATCATTTACTTAATGACTAATACACTTTTATGAATGAATGCGTACCATATTGGTCTTTCTGGGTTGAGGATGAAGGTGCCTCAATCAGGATGACTTTTTTCTTGTTCTGTCCATTTGCCTGCAAATTACCTGATACCATGTTTTTTTTAACAACTGAGTAATACTTCATTGCGTAAACCAACCACACTTTTTTTTTTAAATCTATTCTTTGCTTGAGGGACATCTAGACCATTTTCAGATTCTGGTTATTATGAATAAAACAACACCTAATGTAGTTGAGCAAATGACCTTGTGGTAGTTTGGAAAATCCTTTGGGTATATTCCCAAGCGTGGTCTAACTGGGTCTTGAGTTAGATTAGTTCCCAATTTTATGAGGATTTTCACAGTGGCTTTACAAGTTTGCATTCCCACCAACAGTGGAGGAGTGTTCCCCTTGCTCCATACCCTCACCAGCATGAGCTCTCACTTGTGTCATCGATTATAGCCATTCTGACAGTTTTATGATGAAATCTCAAGGTGCTTTTGAATTGAATTTTCTTGATGACAAAAGATGTTGAACATTTCTCTAAGTTTTTCTCAGCTATGTGTGATTCCTCTATTGAGGATTTTCTGCTTAGATTTGTACCCCATTTTTAATTTAATTATTTGTTTGTCTGTTGATAATCTAGTTTCTTGAGTTCTTAAATAATTTTAGATACTAGTTCTCTAATAGATGTAGAGTTGGTAAAATATCTTTTCCTATTATGTAGGCTGCAGCTTGTCTGACTGATGGTGTCTTTTGACTTACAGAAGTTTTTCAGTTTCATGGGGTACCATTTGCTACTTTTTGACCTTAGTGCCTGTGAGTGGATGTTCTGTTCAGAAAGTTATTTCCTGTGCCAATGAGTTCAAGGCTCTTCCCAACTTTCTCTTCTACCACTTCAGTGTATTTGATTTTATTTTTGAGGTATTTGGTCCACTTGGTCTTGAGTTTTGTACAGGGTGAGAAATATGGATCTATTTGCATTCTTCTACATACATATACACAGTTTGACCAACACTATTTGTTGAAGATTGCTTTTTATTTTCCATTTTTTATTTCTGTCTTCCTCATCAAAAATCAGGTTTATGTTGGTATATGGATATATTTATGGATTGTCAATTGATTCCATTGATCAATGTATCTGTTTTTAGTATTTAAATTTTATAAGTGTCAAAGATAGTTTTTAAAAACAATAAAAATTTTTAAATGAAAGATTTATCATAGCTATTATAATTATTTTGAGAAGTTATAAGCTTTTGTTATATAAGGTATTATTATAATATTGTAGAATTGAGAAAAAATAAACAGACTAACCCATTATTTGTGCCCACAGATCATAGTATAATAACTGAGTATGTAAATTATTGTGGTGGAAGTCCCTATATTCATTTCATATTTTAGTGTGGGACAATGAAACCTGGTATTATATCTAGAGCAGAAAGATAGAGATTCAGAGGGATAGACAGATACAAATAAAGACAGAAGAAATAGATAGATGATAGATAGATAGATAGATAGATAGATAGATAGATAGATAGATAGATAGATAGACAGACAAAACACTCTATATTCCTAGGTCTAATCACTTTTTCTATGGTTTTATATCTATATTATTTGGAACAAAAAATGATGTTTATGCAACCAGTCCTTTCTAGTTATTTTCTATGTATTTTGATGTCATCTCTTTTTTTTTCTTTTTCCAACTGCTAAAAGTAAATGTTGTTCTTATTGCTATGTATGCTGATGTGTATTGCTCTATCTGCCTAAAAGTATTGTATGGGTTTTGCATCCCAAATATGTCTCTGCACATTGCTCTCTTAGATCCACTGATAGTTCCTACTTATGTCTTTGCTTCTATTAGATAACTGAACACTCCACACATTTCTGTTATCTCAGTTATTGTTGAAAACATGTTTATTCAAAACTAGATTTTAGCCATTTGTGTATAGATGTTTTGATAGATAGTGCACTTTATCATTTCTAGTCCTTAAGTAGTTGTTGTTAAAAACAACTCAAAAGATACTGAACTGAAATAAGCTATAGAGGGAAGTTCAAGAAAATGTCTCCCTTATAACATGGTTTTTTGACAAACAATATTTTATTTGTTTATCATACACTAACTCTAAACATGTAATAGATTCAAGCCAAAGTGATGCACAGATTCAATGTACTGATGAATAATACTTTGTTTTGTATTGTATTTCTTCAACACTTATTATTTCTATAATAAATTGCAGTCCGTGCATGTGGCTTATGGTCTTTTAGAAATTCAAAATTTTAAAAATTTACTGTCATTCATATTATTATTGTGTTAAAATGTTTAACACAATATTTACTTTCACAATTTTTTCTGTGTGTATGATGTATATGAACATATGGGGACAATGTACATTGTCTTCTGTTCATGTGCACATATGCAGAGCCCAAAGGAGGACTTTGGGTGTCTTGTTTTAACATTTTCTGCCTCACACCCTTGAGGTAAGAGCTCTCTCCTAAATTGAATGAGGCTAGAAGCAAAAAAACCTTCAGTGATTCCTCTTTCTCTGTTCCATGGATTACAGCTGTTGGCATGACTACTGCTTTTCAGTCTGTATGTGAGCTGGAATCGGAATTCAAGTTCTAATACTTGCACAGCAAACATGCTTATTCACTAAGCACTCTCTCCTGCATCTCATGCAATATTGTAAAATATTATATAGCCACATGTTTTTATCCCAGGTCTTTGGAGTTTATCAATTTTGCATAACTGTATTAAATCTTTCATTCTTATCAGTACCATAACAACAACATTTAATTATTAATTTCAAGTTTGAATATTTTCAGATATATTTAAAAATGAAATAAGAAATTATTAGTCCTTCTATGACTAATTACTTGACTTAACTGAATGTCTTCCAGGTTTACCTAGTTTGACAAATACAGAGAATATCTCATCTTTTTAATGCTGAATAATGTTCTGTTTCAGGAATTTCATCCATTTTTCTTTAATCATTTATTTGTGTACGGAAACATCTTCCTCATTGGTATCTCTTCCTTTACACCATTTTAAACAAATATAGAGGTGAATTGTTTTAAGGGAAACAAATTATTTCGAGCCTGAGGCAAATTTCCTAACTGTAAGGGCTCTGGATAACAGAGGAAACAAAACATATTTATCTTCAATGGAAATGCTGGTCAAAACAATGCAAATAAACACTTAACAACTGAAGCTTCAGAAGCCAAAGGTTATCCCACAGTGTATAGGTCTAATTTCTGGAGTCTTGAGAGGATTGTCATGACTACATTAACATCTTTAAAGGATGTTCACAAGTTACATGTTCACAGAAATTCTTACATTGAATAAGAGAACAGGGTCAAATTTTCTAGTTACTGCTTTTCTAGTTCAATCTTATTTTTCCACCTGAGATACGTACATTTAGACTTGAAGTTACTTTTGCATTCCTTCTAACCCACATATGACTTCTTTAAAAAAAAAAGTATCACAACTAGAGGAAAGATGATGGCAAAATAGACACAGTCTCCTGTGTTTCCACCAGGTTCATCCGAAATAAAATCCCATGGGACAGCTATCAGTGTGTAGTGAGGTACTGTTCTGTCCAGAGGAAGTCTGTTAGTAGCTAAAATACAAAAGAAAAAGAATTTTAGAATCACAGAAGTACAGACATAACTCCTCACCTCTTTTCCTCTCTGTCTCTTTCACTCCCCAACTTTCTGTGTACTATGAGTGCTAAGGGAAAAAAGAAAACATCTTGAACACTCCTGTAAGCACAAAATGAAACACTGTAAAGGTATTTGTGCAACACATGAAATCATTACCAGGAACTGATATAGGGAAAGTGAAAAATTGCTTTTCTGTGCACTGTGCCTTACTGAAGGTCAGCTTGATTGCTTTCATCACATTCAAATGAAACAGAGTAGCAAATAAAACAGCATATGGTCATGGAAATGACATAAAAACAAATGGAATACAACAGAAAGCAGGAAAATAAGCCCATGGATTTGCAGCCATGTGATTTTTCTCAAAGTATTTAAAAAACGTATGTTGGAAAGAAGACTTGGTGGTTACCAGATATTACTGAGGAATCTGCTGAGTAGAGGATAGACACTAGATCCATATCTCCATTCAAAATCCAACTCGAATGGATCAGGTACCTTAATGGAGGCCTGAAACTGGAAAAGACTACAGGGAAACGTGGAGGCAGGGGCAATATTGAGAACAGGATTCCAATTCTTAGAAAAGAATACAAGAGTAGACAAACTGATCTTCACAAAATTAAGAGGTGTCTGCTGGGAAAGGAAACAGTGAAGAGATGGCCCAGAACAGGAGAAAGTCTTTGCAACATGCTCTTCTCCTAGAGGATTAATATACAGAATTTATGAGGAATATAAATTTAAACGCCAAAATAACAAGTGATCCAATAAATAAGTAAACAAATAAACTGAGATCACTCTCCAAAGAGAAAATGAAAAGGACCAAATGTAAGATATAATATAAATCCCAAATAAAAAGTAAGTTGATTTATCTTATGTAAGTTAGAGTAGCTGTTATCCAAAAGAACCAAATAAACCAAAAAACAGAGAGAATATTAAGAGGTGTTAATGAATGTTGAAAGAAAGGAAAATGCCATGTTATACACTAGAAAGAACCAGTTAACATACAATGCAAATTCCTTATGTACGTGCTGACTGTGATACTAACTCACCATATCCGAGGTGGTGAATCAGACTCGGTGTCTATTGAACATGATCTGGCTAAAATACTAGTACATTTATAAAAATCAAATATGGTTCAGCCACAAGAAGACAATAATTTCCCTTTTTTCAGGAAACTATATAGAACTGGAGATGACAAAATTAAGACAATATTATAATCTTGAAAAACAGTAATACATTCTTCCTCTCTTTTGTGAAATCTTGAAAGCAGATAGAAAATCATTAGAGGGCAATTATCATAGAGGAAATGGATCCAGGTGAAGAAAGAATGGTGTAAGTTGGATATGATCAAAGTATGTTATATTCATACACACAATGAAACTCATTATCTCAAAATAAAAATGTCTAACTAAAAACAATTACTATTAAAATTCATATCCATTTAAGTTCTATTTTTAACTGTGATTAGTATTTTTAAATGATGCAATCTAAAAATTGAAATGAAAACCTATCGTTTTCACAAATGCAAAAAGAATACAAAATTCTGTCTCTGCAATAGAGTTCCTACTGGACGTGAGATATTATGCCACATCCAGAAAAGCAAACATGAATCTTGCTGTTGGGATTCTTGTTCCAATCAGAAAATAGACAAACTAGTCATGCAAGAAGTGATGTAAGAGTAGAACAGGCAGTTGTCACTATTAGATCAGGATAAAATGAGGATTTAGGCATGTGTGGAGACTTTACAGAAGTTCAAGTAAAATGTGATTTCTTTTCAGGTTTTGTAACCACTAGGCAAAGTACTTGAAAGCTACCACAGGCATTGTAAAAGCAGATGAAAAATTATCTAAGCATGCTGCAGGTGCTTGCAAAAACTTTTCAGCATTCCACACTGGCACTCTTTTTTTTTTTTTTTTTTTTTTTTTTTTTTGGTTTTTTGAGACAGGGTTTCTCTACGTAGTTTTGCACCTTTCCTGGAGCTCACTTGGTAGCCCAGGCTGGCCTCGAACTCACAGCGATCCGCCTGGCTCTGCCTCCCGAGTGCTGGGATTAAAGGCGTGTGCCACCACCGCCCGGCAGCACTCTTATTTTTATGGGAAATTCCTTATCGTATAGGTCAATTTGAATCCACAAGCAAGTCATTTAAAGTTCAATAGCCCCCCTTACTCTCATTCCAATAATCTGTACCTTGGCAGCATGATTTTTGTTTGAAAGGAGTTCTAAGATAGTGTTTCTCTGAATAAACATAGCTGGTATGAAGGTTTCCATATAGAGTAGTCCAGCCTTGGAAATAGAAAGATCCACCTGCTTCTCTGTCTTCTGAGTGCTAAGAATAAAGCATACATGACCACGTCAGACAGTAGTGTGGATTTTGAATTTTAGTTCACTAATAATTATAATGAAATATACTATTGTGAGGATTTGTGCAAATGCTGTTGAGGCAGGAAAAATATCTGGGTACATATACTCATAAGTGGTTGTGCAGTGAAAAGTTCTGCTTCAGTCACTCAGACTATAAAGTATTCAAATATGGATAATTGTTGTTCATAACCGTACAGAACACATGACTCTAGTCTAACCCTGTATATATGCATATGGATCTTATATTTAAATTATTAAATTATTTCTGATGATGTAGTAAAGCTGAGTTAGCAAGAAATACAATTTCTTATTGTATAGGTCAATTTGAATCCACAAGCAAGTCATTTAAAGTTCAATAGCCCCTTACTCTAATTCCAATAATCTGTACCTTGGTAGCATGATTTTTCTTTGAAGGGAGTTCTAAGATAGTGTTTTTCTGAATAAACATAGCTAGTACGGAGGTTTCTATATAGAGTAGTAAAAAGTTATTAAAAAGCAATAACTACAACACAATTGATAATAATGGTAAACTTTGCATTACATAAAGTATAGTATGAATAATAGCATTAAATTTTTCACTTGAAAACATAATATGGTAAACTATCAGGGCTATTAGAGACTTCAAAGTTTATCTACCTGAACCATGTACTGAGGATTTAATTTAACAACCATACAAATGTACTAACAGCTGCAACAAATTGATCTCCAGCAATTTTCTGGGGAATTTCATGATGACTATCACTGCCTCCCAAGGTCATCTTACCTGATGTACAGATTTGATCATAGAGAAAAGTACCTTTCAGAAAAACAGCATCAGTCTTCCGTTCAAATGTCTGGCAATATAGCAAAAGTTTTCATTGCTTACGGTCTTAGATCATTATATGCTATGAACATCAAAGAACACACTATATATTAAAGATAAACTTCTGTAGATAGAAAACTGACTCATCTCAGAATGAATCATTTAAAAGTGGAAACATGGATGAGATAGAAAATAAGTAAAACAAAGCATAATAATACCCTAAGAGCAGACAGTACAGATGAATAAGGTCAGCCTGTAGAATTGGTGCTCTCTTAGTCTGCTTTTCGGGACAGTCTTTTAGAAAGGAATGCACTTAAGACATGGTATACAGTCAAATTCTGATTATCTCACTGCAAAAATAATGTTTATATCTGTTTCTTGATATCTTCTTGGGTTGAACATAATAAAAACATCTAGTCAGTGCTATGCTCTGGGGAGGGGGTAAGGAGCTTTTCAAGCCTAAATAATAGCCATTTCATAGCTTACCTTCAAATTATATTCCTGAAATAATAGAACATGAAGTGTAGGTTCTTAAAATTTAAAGTGCATTATATAGTTCTGTTAGGTATAAGTGTCATAAGGAAAATCTCTATGTCTTAAGCATCTTGCAACACTAAAACACCCTATTGTTTAGTAACTGTACAGTGCTTGCTTTTAAACACTACAGAATAAAATCATTGTTTGAACCCTTTACACAAAACAGCTTCATGTCCTCTGTATAAACATCTCCAGTTATGCTCATGTGGCTATACAATGCAACATAGATATATCAAATTATGTTTACATTTTTCATGACAATTATTTAATATGGGTGGGAAAAATGAGAATCTTACTTACAAACATCTTTTGAGTTTCATGCACTAAAGCTCCCCCACTTGAACATCTATTAAACAAAATCTAAGAACAAATGATTCAAGCAAGTTTCAAAGAGGCAATAACCCATTAAGGTAACCATATAATTTCTAAATGCATGGTTCCCTAGTTTCTGTATCTGCAAAGCCATCATAGAATTATTCTAGAAAAGGTGTTCTTAGAGTTTTTTTACTCATAACTTCTTTTCACTGGAGAAAAGTTTAAGCAGCTCCTTGTATATGGGCGTATAAAATAGGTATATATGTAAAATTCCTCACAGGGAATGATAAAAGCATGATTTTAAAAGATTATTCATGTGAATATTATTCCATTTTTATTAAATATGAAAACTATTTGCATACCTATAAGATGAATATGCTTACTTATTTTAAAGATTTTAAAGTTGTCTGCAGATTTGATATATCAGTAAATAAAACATCTTCAATGCTTTTCAGAGTGCTGATACTTTGCTTTAATAATTGTCAGTACCAAGATGCCATTTTTCATAAGTATATAGTACAAAATATAAGAAGTATGTTTAGGGGTGTATCAGGATAATATCTGTCCTAATCCAGAGCCAAAATTCATTTGCTAAATGTTTAAATTTTAGTATCATATATTTCAAAAAAATGAAGTCCAAATCTTATAATATTTTGATACAAATGAAGCATTAAAATAGAAAAATATAAAAAGCCCATATTTTCTGTAAATAAACTATGTATCTATAAAGATGAAATCCCTTTTCCTGTACAATAAAAGCCCTGAACCTTGCATTCAATAGTGATGACTATTCATCCAGTGTTTTAAACAAGACTTACCGTCATGTGGGGGCATGATAGCTTGTGCAACATAATTTAATAGTTGTGTGTTCAGAACCAGGGCTGCCACAAAGGCCCATGATGATTCACAGGTATGAATAGCCAGAGACATGTTAGAGCGACTGTATATTTGATTTTGTTCATTGATTATCCAGAAACCATTTATTTTGCCAGATTTAACTTGATTCTCACATTGAGTTAGGCAGCCTCTTTGGTAGTTGAAACCAGCTGTTTGTGAAGTGAGATTTTGAATACTCTTTCTTTCATATTGGTGGATTTTATTGTATTTTTTTACTCCTTCCAACTCTCTCATTGGTGTCACTATCCAATTAGGGCTGAGCCCTCAAAAGTCTCTGATTCTTTTTTCATCATCATCCACATTATCTTCTCCTGGAGGAAGATGCTTCACTGAAGTGGTTTGATTCTCTGCTCTTTGATAGCTGCTGGGAAATAGAAAATTAGTTGCCTCAAACAGAATGTCACTGGTAAATCAACCACATCCAACGGCGGGCTTCAGGCTCAAAAGAAGTTGGCCAACACAAAATGGATACCACATTTTATTGTGTACAGTCTGCTTTGTTTGTGATTGGGGAGGGGGGTTGTAGTATTAGTTTTATTTTTAGCTTACCTGTTTGGTTTTCATTGTGGGTCTTTTATTGTTGTTATTGTTGCCTTTCTTGTTGATTTTGAGGGGAAAAAAAGCATGAAATTTGGTTAGTATACAGATGGGAGGAACCACTGAAGGCCTGAGGGAAGACACATATTATTAAAATATATTTTATGAAAGAAGTGTAAAGAAATAATCAAACAACCACAAGAAAAACCCAAACTAAAAACTCACATGTGATTGATCATAAATTAATTTTACTAGTAACATGAATCATTTAAAAAATTATATCTACATCACAATTTTATACTGTTTAGGCCATTATTCAAATTTATTTATTATTTAAAAGATATTATTTATTATTTAATATATATTATTTAAAATCATATTGCTATTTAAAATATTCCATTAGCATATATACAAGGATGAGAATATAGTTCAAACAGCAGTATTATTTTTTAGTTTTTATTTTTTAGTGTTTCCTAAAGGTTGAAACTATAATACAGATTTTCCTGTATACCTAGCAGTACATTCTCCATTCCTTGGTTCAACTGTCAAGTCCTAGGAATTAATGTTCATATGATACTAACTATATTACAGACTTTATACAGATTTTACTAGTTTTTCTACTACTATTTTCTGTCCTAAAGTACAATGTTCAGATGCATGAGTGATTTCACTTACTCTTAGTATTTAGTTAGTTGTCAACTAATTGCATAGTGTGAGTTAACCAAATAGTCCCTAAGCCAAGTTAAAATGTGAACTACTTCCATGGTACATGACAGCCCTGCCAAATTTACATAGCATATTCTCCTCATACCTGAACATTCTTAATAATAAAGATGAGTTTTATCAAATGGTTAAAAACATAATTCAATCTACTTAGTATAAAAAATGTGGTTTTCTCATTGATTGGACTGTTAAGGCATTTATGCAAAAGCATACTAAAGTGTTTGAAGTCAAGGGTATATTTATTTTTATGGAATTCCCTTTTCCCTTTCCTTATTTATTTCATAGATCTTTTGAAAAGAAAAGGCAACTGGTAAATATTATTACTGAAACCAAGCCTTCCCTAGATGCTAATTGTCCTCTTCCCCATCTTTGCTACATCTTTTTTTTTCATATTCTTAGTTGCTATTATAGGAGCATGAATAATTCTCTGAAACAGACACACAGTAAGTTATTACAAATTTCCTTGTTTCCCTTCTACATCATTGCTGTTTATATACCACAAAGTCAGTTATTTGTGATTCCAACTCACAGTTTGGTTATATCTAAATGTTTATTTTCTGTTTCCAGTGTTGCCTTATCTGAGGACTTCTTTATTTCATACATGGATGAAATCAACAAAATTTTCTTTGATTTATTTGTGGTAAACCACTCAGTTTGAACTGAGAGCATAGCTTGTGGGGATAAGTCTTGTCTAACATACGTGGAACCCTGAATTCCAAACATAACAAAGAAAAACATAGAATAAGTCATATTACTAATATTGTCATAATTTTCAGAAAGAAAAATATAAAACTGTGTGAAGCCTAAAAAGGAAAATATATTTCAGGTAAGATAGCCAACAAAGCACTTTGTTTCTTCCTTTTCTCATGTGATCTTCATTTATCATGGTCTCCTATTCCTTGTTCTCCCTCTCTGTTCTTGATCTAGCTGGGATCTCCCGCTCTCTTTCCCTCGACCCTTGCCCTTCATTACACCCACTCATGTCCAGGTTGTTCATGTAGATCTCAGCCATTTCTCCATCATTGGGCGATCCTCCTGTTTTCTAGGTAGCCTCACTGGTGTTGTGAGTAGCAGTCCAGTCATCCTTGTTCCACATCTAGTATCCTCCTATGAGTGAGTACATACCATATTTGTCTTTCTGAGTCTGGGTTATCTCACTCAGGATGACTTTTTCTAGATCCATCCATTTGCCTATAAACCTCATGATGTCATTGTTTCTCTCTGCTGAGTAGTATTCCATTGTGTATATGTGCCACAATTTATTTATCCATTCTTCATTTGAAGGGCATCTAGGTTGTTTCCAGGTTTTGGCTATTACAAACAATGCTGATATGAACATAGTCGAGCAAGTGCTCTTGTGGTGTATGATTGAGCATTTCTTGAGTATATGCCCAAGAGTGGTATAGCTGGATCTTGGGGGAGATTGATTCCCAATTTTCTAAGAAAGAGCCATATTGATTTCCAAAGTGGTTGTACAAGCTTGTATTCCCACCAGCAGTGGAGGAGAGTTCCCCTAGTTCCACATCCTCTCCAGCATAGTGTCTTCAGTGTTTTTGAAAGGAAGAAACAAAGTGCTAAAGAGGCCCAAAGAAATCCACAAAGATACCCCCACAAAAGACTGCTGGCAATGACCGAGAGACAGCCGGGACTGACCTACTCTGGTGTTGGGATGGCCAAACACCCTAATAGTTGTGCCAGAAACTCCAACCAAGAATTGAGGAATCTGGATGCAGAGATCCACGGCTAGGCCCCAGGTGGAGCGCAGGGAGTCTAGCGAGAAAGAGGAGGGTTTATATGAGTGAGAATTGTTGAAACCAAGGTTGGATAAAGCACAGGGACAAACAGACAAACGAATGGGAACACATGAACTATGAACCAAAGGCTGAGGGGCCCCCAACTGGATCAGGCCCTCTGAATAGGTGAGACAGTTGATTGGCTTGATCTGTTTGGGAGGCATCTAGGCAGTGGTACCAGGTCCTGTGCTCATTGCATGAGTTAGCTGTTTGAAACCTGAAACTTATGCAGGGACGCTTGGCCCAATCTGGGAGGAGGGGACTGGACCTGCCTGGACTGAGTCTACCAGGTCGATCTCAGTCCTCAGGGGAGGCTTTGCCCTAGAGGAGGTGGGAATGGGGGGTGGGATGGGGGTAAGGGGAAGAGGGCAGGAAGAAGGAGAACAAGGGAATCTGTGGCTGTTATGTAGAACTAAATGGTATTGTAAAATAAAATAAAAAGAAAAAAAAAAGAAAAAAAGATAGCCAACAAAGGCTTTACTGATAGATGCCATTTGCACAGGAAAAACAAATTAAATTTACAGAATCCTAAAGGATTTATATACTAGGCAGTTGAGTTATCTTTCAGATCAGCTCCAGAGTTCTTCTGAACGTTTAAGAATATTAGAAGGACAATTTGGATAGCTTAGTATGAACAATGATAGAAATAGAGGGAAGCAGAATCAGGGGAAGTAATGAAGGCTAAAATAAATCATCAAAATGTTGGTGAAGGAGTAATATTTTCGAGTTTGGATGAAATGAAATGGTAATGTGCAATAAAAGTTGTGATAGAAAAGTATTTTAAAACATCCACATATTATCCCAATTAGTGAACCTTAGAATGAAGATGTGCTTGGAAGTGGGCAGGTGGTATAAAAAGTCATTCTAAGAATGGTTCTAAACTATCTCCTTTTCCTCTAAATTTTGCTGTGAGTGTATCAGTCAGTTTTGTTGTTTCTGTGACGAGATACCAGACAAAAATCAGTTTAGAATTGGTAGAAATTGTTCATTAGGGTTTGTGAAATTAGCGACATTAAACCATCATGGAGTAGAAGGCTTTGCAAAGGGACCATCTCCTGTTCATGGAAGTAGGAGGGCTTGTTTCCATCGTGTTATTATAAAATAAAAAAAGGGGGATGCAAGCACGAAATTTGCTTTATAAAATTTCCCCTTTTTATTCATTGTATTGTATTCTCAGCTGTGAGAGAGTGCTGAGCACAAACAGACTGGATTTTCAGCTCTGGGTATTGTTTTGTTAACACATCCAAAGGTATGTGTACCTAGTACCATAGAAGTTTATTATGAAACAGTTTTTGCAAACCAAATGAATCATCTCAGTGTGGAAAGAAAAATAACTTAAGAAAAACAACTTATTGAATCTCTTTTTATGAGAGGCATTTTCAAAGGGTAGAGCTATGTTGAGAATACTTAGAATTGTATTCAGAATAGTATTAAAGCCATAATGAGACATAGTTAGATACTGTCAGCCTTGAAGGTCATTGCAGTGAACACTGCCTTGTACACCACAGCTTAAAAAATGAAACTACAGGACTAAGGACGCGTTTGTCACAGAGCCCTGCAAGTCCTACCCACAGCCTCTGATGAATCAAACTAGAGACAGATTTCTGGAGGACAGTTCTGTACTACACAAAGGAAGAACAGGGAGGAAGCAGTGCTTGTACATGCTATATACTGAAACCCATTAAGCAAAGACTATTTCTTCCTGGAAGGCTCAATTATTTTGAGAAGTTCATTTGATCACTTTTTTTTAAAAAAAATTAACATCTTATTTCCAAGTTTATTTATAAACAAATGGAACTACATTGTACCCCGGTTCTGATTGGAAACTTGGCATTCAGCTCTACTCAGAAGCTCATAAGATTACTAACCAGATGTTGGGTTTCTGGTGAAGAGCAAAGAAGGATATGTATTTTTATATTTTTTCTCCCATAAAAGTCAATATAAATGGTCCTGTAGATCATTTCAGCAGAAAAATACTCCTCACAAAAAGCTGACTTTGCCATAGAATTTATACATGGTGCAAATTCTGGCAAAAGAATCGACAACACAATGGCCTCTTTGGTCATTGCGCACACTCTCACGCCTTGAGCATGGTCCCTATACATCTTTCTCTATCGTCATCCTTCACTGCCCCATTAAGCATGCTCCCTGCACATTGTTGCACTATCCCTCTTGTGTAAGTTCCATATACAACGTCCCTGAGGCCATGGCACAATATTCCACCTTGTGTGTGTTCATTACAATGTTCAGAGTGGCCATGTCAATTGTCACCTTTTGAGAGGGCACTGCTTCAATCTTCAATGTATGTATATTCTACCTTACTCTGTATATCTCATCTGAAACATTTCAGCGAAGATCACAAGGACTGTAGAGCCATAAAAAAAAAAGAAAGGAAAAAGAGCTCACAGTACACAATGGGAATTCTTTGGGCATGAACAGGATGAGTCACTATATGCCATCTAATGCTTTAGGAATCTGAATCTTTAATATTTATTTAACAAAAATGTGATGTGTTGTATGGGTCTAAAACAGAAAAAAAAATCAAATGTCCATCAGGGAAAGAATAAATAATTGTGGAAAGCCCTCATAATGGATTCTATAAATTAACCCAACAGTGTGAGAGAATTCCACAGAAAAATGTTTAAAGAAATAAATCAGGTATGGAAGAAGTAAGTATCTGTTTATAAATCTAATAGTATAAACAACAAAAAAGAAAACTATATTAAAGTATCAAGATTGTTGGGTCATGGCTAGGAAGGGGCTTGTTAAAATTTGAAAGTATAATGTCCAAAAATGGTCCCAAATTTGAAAATTGTTATACAACTGGGGACACTTTCTGGAGGTTTACAGAAACTATAATATGTGGAGCTTATGCAAAGGAAGTAAGTTGTTGATAGACAGACGTTATGGGTTACTGGCTTCAGTTTTAGTGTGATGCCTTTGTTTCCCAATTTACAAGATGATGCATAGCCAGTTACCTTACATTCTGATGCCCCTGGCCAGAGCCAATCCAGCTGCCATATTTTTTCCTTCCATATTGGAATGTGTCCTCTTAAATATGGAGCCACAATCTATCCTTCTTCCCATGAGTTGTTTGCTTCACAGATTTTTATCATAGTGATGATAAGAGCAACAAATGCAGCACATGCAAGTCACTTGCTATGATGGAGTATTACATTCTTTGATGTTGCAGAAACAAAAGTCTGAAAACGAGGACACAGAAAGTTACATAATGATCCATGTTCACATACATTAAAAAATGTTATTATCTGGAGACTGTGTAAGGCCATCAAAAGCATGGCACATATACCATGGCTAAGATTACTCTGAATCTCTGAAAAATTTGTCCTTAAAGCTGAATACTTGAATAGTATTTCCTCTCATTCTTCACATTCTCCTTCCCTAATTTCAATCACACTTCAGAGATATCTACAAATTTGCTAATGAAACTATTTGTTAACCTCAATGTGACAATCTAAGGTGCATTTCAAACTCAATGTATGAAACAGAACTACTTCCCAGCTCAAGCTCATTTAGAAAAGAAATCTCTTTACATTTTATATTCCAGATTAATTTTATCATCATTGATCCTTCTTCCATGCCAACAATGCTTTATTCAGCCTTACATTGAGGCTTACCTACCCCCTCACTTTTTTTTAAGAAAATGGCAGCAGCTCCCAAGCACTTTCCCTAGTGATAAATTATTGTATTTATCTTCATATCATATAGGTATTTCCATAAAAACATAAAATATAAAATAACATAAATATAGATAATACAGAAGCAGACTTTTTGTTTTTAATTTGATTTATGCCTGAGAATGTATTATTATAGTTTATTATTATACATACTAGTAAATACTAAATACCACTTGCAAAAATGATTATTATTAAGACATTAAAATGTGTCAGGCATGTTTTTGTAAAGTATTTTAGTTGTATACTTCATTCTCATTGCTTCCTATGAAAGATTTCTATTTATAATATTCTTTCTCACTTCAAAAATCAAGAAACTCATCTGCAGATAAAGAAAAAATTATTGTGTGATCATATATTCAGTCATTACTGAGTCCAGGAAGGCAATGGGATAAATTTAACAACAAAATTTATAAAGTGTATTCTGTCCGATATACTTTATAGCCTTACTATTTTACACTAATGGAGTTTTTCACCAAATGGTTGGGATATGTAATTGAGGTGGTTAATCCACATTGTCAACTTGACTAGTTCCAGATTCATCTGAGAGACCTCTGAGTGTGTCTCTGAGGGCATTTCTAGAGAGGCTTAACTAAGAAAGGAAGAATCACCCTGAATGGAGTAGACCCATCCAATGGGCTTTGGTACTCTAATAAATAAAATAAGAAAAGGAAAAATCACCTAAGGTGCTTTCCATCTCCCTGTGCTTCTAGACTGTGGGCACAACATGACCATCATCTCATACTTAATGCCATGCCTCCTTCTGTACAGTGAGCTAAAACAAAGTATCCTCCTTTGTGGTGGTATTGTGTTCCCCAAAATATCGTGTACCTTAATAAACTTATCTGGGGTCAGAGAACAGAAAAGCCACTAGTTAGGCAGTGATAGTGCACACCTTTAATCCTAGCATTCCAGAGACAGAAATCCATCTGGGATCTCTGTGAGTTCAAGGCCACATTGGAAACAGCCAAGCATGGTGACACACGCCTTTAATCCCAGAAAGCCAGCCTTTAATCCCAGGGAGTGATGGTAGAAAGCAGAAAGATATATAATGCATGAGGACCAGAAACTAGCAGCATTTGGCTGGTTAAGCTTCAGGCTTTCCAGCAGCAGTTCAGCTGAGAGCCATTGGGATGAGGACACAGAAGCTTCCAGTCTGAGGAAACAAGACCAGCTGAGAAGTTGACCAGGTGAGGTTAGTTGTGGCTTGTTCTGTCTCTCTGATCTACCAGCATGGACCCCAATAACTTGCCTCGGGTTTGATTTTATTAATAAGAACTTTTAAGATTCCATCTACACTCCTTGATATTGATTTTGTCCAGAATGCCATCACTGAGAAAAGTAACTAACATATATTATGGAATCGCATGACCCTGCAATTATACTCTGTTCCTGTGACACTCTGTTACTTTCAAGGTTGTCACAGCACATTACAACAATTAGTAAATGAATGTGATAAAATAGTACCTTTGAAAAATTTGTAGGTTGGAAATAAAAAATCCAGGTGCCAGCATAGCTATGTCCAACAAAGGCTCAAAGGAGGAGCCTTCTTTGCATATTCCAGTTTTGGGGGTTCTGACATTATTTTGCTTGTGACTGAATAATTCCAGTATCTTACTTCATCACGGCAAAGTTTCCACCTCGTATTTTTGAGCCACTTTTTTTTTCCTTTTAAAAATTGATACTCTGAATGGGTTTAACACTTCCTCTACTTCAGGATGAGCTCCTTGCCATCCTTATTTTGATTGCAGTTGCAAAGACTCTGTGTAAAATAATGTCCTATTTGAGTCCCAGGTAGACATGGCCTTTGGAAAAACATAACTAAATCAATTGAACTCACTTTCTATGATTGTGGCCTTCAATATTTCATCATCTCCACTTGCTTGGGAACAAAAACTCAACTCTGAAATAAATGTTGCCAAAAAATATAAGTCATCATGCCAACATCTGAACAGATATCATCTATATTAGGTATATCTTTTTCTATTAATACCAGTGCTAAAACTGATAGACATTCCTCTGCTGAGAAGCAAAGCAACTTGCTGAGGTCCAAAATGATGATCTATAAATAAAATACTTGGAAATTCCATTATTTAGAAACAAGAAGGCTCTTATATTGTAAAACCCCTTTAGCTATAAAGTTAATAAAATATTAGATGATTTTAAAATATAACTTATCAGCAGGGAAAGTATAGTCCTCAAAGATCAAAGCCAAATGCGAATTGTGAATTCTGAAAGATAAGCATACTCTGAAACTAGGGCATGCCCAGTGGGTATGGTGATCCAAAACAAAGAAGTTCCCCGCCAAAGACTCAATTATTCTCAAATAGTTTAGTATTTACTGCAAAATTTAATAGTTAATACACAGTGTCCCACTTATCCATGTATTTATGTCCTCACTTTTAAATCAATGTACCATAATGTACTATAATGTTGAATATGTTTTGTTGAAGTACAGGATGTATTATAATCACTCAAAACCATTAGGCTGCTACAGTATTTATTCTTTATGTTGTGTAGAGGATATGTAGGACAAAAACATGATAAAGTGTTTCAGTCAGTATTATTTCATATGGTATCATAGAGAGAAAGTAGTACGATTTCTAGAAGTCAAATGTACTAGAAGTGAGATGAATAGAGGATTTTAAAAAAAAGAGCATGGATTATTGTGCATGAAACTTTCTCCATGAGTTTAGAAACAGAAAACTCTTAATGATTTTTTTCATGTTCATTGTTATGATAAGAAGAAATAAATCACTTTTTTTCTTTATACACCTTTTGGGTTCTCTGATTTGTTATATGCATAATTTTCTGGCAACTCATTATATGAAAACAATTTTGTCAACTGAGAGGTCACTCTTTAAAGTATCCACTTTGTCTGAAAGAGATAGACTTCAATAATTTGGTTCAGTAAGTTTTCTATGGAAGATTCAATTAGACATACCGAAATTTGATGAGTAACTAAAGTAGTATTTTCACTTTGGTAAAACAAAATATTTTCTGGTTCCTTAATAATGCTTTATGAAGTCAACAGGTTAGAGACTTAATGATATTTTCATTTCAAAGGGAAAACTATAAAATAATTAAAGAAAAATAAAAAAGTGTTACATCAAATACACAATCTTTTATAACTATCCTGATCATGGTGAATCATTTCCATCTTTATAGAAAATCTGAATTTGCCTTAGCAAGAGCAAGGTACTATCTACAACATAAAGCCAATGTAATCTGTTGGATAAATGATACCCAATTCATTAATGTGTGGCTCACTACATAACTGTTACAGAAAGTATATTTTCCCCCTTGAAATAGTGGAGGTTATGATCCTGAAGACTTAAAATGAATGCATCTCATTAACAAAGGTCTAGTCAGTTAAACTTCATCCAAATGCAATGGGACAGAGAACTGTGAACTAGCATTAAAATAAGAATTTGTTAGCTGATCTTCACCACAACTGCTGCTTTGTCCATCACCAACCCAAAGCTGAAACTAGAAAGTGTAGGTATCACTTCACCTGTAAGTGATCTATACATGAGTCAGGAAGAGAAGCATTACTTGCCATGTGTATGCACGTGAAGATGTTCAGGTTCATGTCAAGGTCATTATGCACTCACTTGGTGGCTTAGGGCAAAATGGAAAACATATTTCACACAGAGAAGCAATCTTCACACATACACACACACACATATATAATCTGTGGGATGAGTCATCCCACAGTGTGTGTTTATGTGATTTATAGTGAGATCCTAGGGTATGACAGAGTTTGCAGAAGTGAGCATCACCTGGGAAGATTTGGTGTAAGTTTTTCTAAGGCTAGGAGAATATAAACTGGATGAACTTTAAAAACTGTTGTCACTTTTATAAGCCTATAACATTTCCTTAGCACTCTAAATTACATCCCATTAGGATGATAATAAAGATATTATTTGTGAATATATATAATATGTTATATACATATAATATTTGTGAAGAAATTGAAACTGCTGAATTCCTTAGTCTTTCTGTTATTCAAATATTATTACTTTAAAATAACAAAAATAGTGTTATAATTGCTTAAGTTGTATAGTAATAATAGTAATATGAAAGAACTTTTCAGGGGAGCTTACTTCCTTGAGCTCCTCACACATTTTTTTTTTCTTAATTTTAGGTATTACTACATATTTTGTTTGTACACATGTGCATGAGATTGCTCAAATGCAGGTGCTAGCACACGAAGCATGAATGTGTAGGCCAGATTTTAGCAACTGGTATCTTTGTTCATCACTTTAATTACAGAAGCAAGATCTCTAAATGAATGCTAAGGTCACAAACTTGTCTATTGTGTCTGGTCTGCTCGCTGATGAGATCCTTTGTCTTGTCTCCACTCAGGAGCACTAGAATCACAGATAGGCCACTGTGCCTGCTCAGCTTTCATTTGAGTTCTGAGGATATGAGCTTCAGTCTTCAGGTTTAGGATACAAGTGATCTCTCAACCACTAAACCATCTCTCCAGACTTTTAAAGTAAAATTCTCAATCAAAAGAGTGGAGAACAGTGGTGCTTCATGGTGATGTGATTTTTATTTGAGGAAAAAGGCTTCATTACTGGGTGAACCTTGTCAATTTTAACAGTTTGTTCTTGGCTACTTGTTTATTATTCATTGTTTTAAAGTTGATTGGTCTAAGAATTCTCCTGCCTTCCATGTTATCAATCTTTTAATTTTAGAGGTTGATAGTAATCACTAATACAGTAGGTTGCTATGCTCTCAGGAGTAATATATACCTTTTCACTTATTTTATTTAAATGTTCTGCCTCCCTTTATAATCCAGCTAAGAATTTGCTTATTTTTTCTTTTCAAAAATAGTTCTAATCTTTCCTTTTTTTTTTTTTGGTTTTTCGAGGCAGGGTTTCTCTGTGTAGCTTTGCACCTTTCCTGGAACTCACTTTGTAGACCAACAATCCTCCTGCCTCTGCCTCCTGAGTGCTGGGATTAAAGGCGTGTGCCACCACCGCCAGGCTCCTTTGTGTTTATAGTCTCTGGTATTTGCCTCTACTTTAAACTTTACTGATTTCTTCCATTGTGCTAATTGTTTGGGTGGGAGCTCCACCTCAGCCCCTGGCACCCTGGCATCCATACACGCAAAGAGTCTAGAATGTTCTGGTAGAAGATCTACCTTAACTCCCCTCCGCCATCTCTTTCCCCAAACCTGCCCCTTCAAAGCCTGCTCCTCCTGCAGAGAGGCTCAAGACAATAGGGTATATAAGCTGCATCCCAGAAAACAGACACGTGGTTTTCTGGCCTCTCATCTCTGTTTTCTCTCTGGGGGATGGGGAGAGGGGAGGGAATCACCAAGGAATGCTTTACCCATTAAACCAGGATTTTTCTAATTTGGTCGGATTTGGATTGTTGCATTGGCGGAGAGGCTTATATATATAATTAGTTTTAAATTCAGGTTATATTTGTTTTCCCATTGCCTTAAAATGCAACCATGGGCTGTTTTCTGATCCTCCTTCTAGTCTGGATATAAGTTTCAATCTATTGTTTCAACTTTCCTTTTAGTAGGGCTGTTGTTGGTACCCAGGAATTTGGGTTGCAGCATCTTTCCTTTTCTTTGTTTCAAGATTGCTTTAGGTCGTTTGTCCTTTATTGATAGACTGACTCTACAGAAGTAAGTTCTCTTAAATGATGGTTCTGTCCCCTTCTTTCTACTCTGTTATTCTGATTATGCATCATGTTGAAACTCCCTCAGTTCCACAATTCTTACTTTTGTGTTTTCTTTTTCTTTTTCCTTGACATGATTCAAGACATTTTTTTCATTATTACGACCATATCTGCCTTATACCAAATGAAATTGGTTATGACATTTTATACCTGTGTATCACGTGATTCAACCATTTTCCTCACCCATTAACTTCTGTCTTCTTCTCCTGTGCACTGGTACCAAGTCTTTCAAATATTTTCCTTTCTACTTTCTTCTTCTATATGATATCTGGAGCTTTAATTTCACATAATTATATAGATACATATTTATATAATTGAATCTCAAATTTCCCTCAACCATGTCAATTCTGTGGATGAGCCCACTAATTCTATTCCTTATCACTTTTACAATGTTTCTACTGTCTAGAATTCCTTTTAATCATTCAATAGCATTCATGATGGTTTCAGTGTCTGGTCTGACACTTCGCATATCTTTGCCACATCAGATAATGATTTTGACAGTAGTTTAGTGTTTAAAAGTTGTATATTTTCCCTTTCATTAAAAGTTGAAGCCTGGATGTAATGCACTAGATGGAACTGATTCCGATAAACAGGGGTTTAGTGTTTGCTGGTTAGGTGTGAGATAAAATATTCTACATTTCTGTACTAAGGTCTTACTCTTTCGGTGGCCTTATGTCCTAGTTATGAGAATTTCACAACTGTTAAACAGAGAAATTATGTTGCCACTCACAACTGGAATAACATGGAATAAAAATAGGGAGCTGGTGTTGAAAACATCTCTTCCTCTAAGTAATTTACATAGATAAACACCATGAATATTGAACACTGGCAGGGTGATATTTCATGAGGGAAGGCTTACTAACAATAATAGGATAGTGTAGTGTTTGAAAACAATGAATATTTTCTACCTCTCCTGCAGATGTACTAAGGGCCTGAATCTGACATTTCCTGTGAGGAATATGTGGCTCCCGGAGGTTAGTGTCACTAAGGTATGAGACATTCATTAAGAAAACATTTGTCTTGATTTTCCACTTCCAGACTTCTCACTGCGCCTTCAGCAATCCCTAAGTCCAAGTTGAGATTTGCCCCGTGCTGTGCTGATTCTATAGAGGTTCTCCTTGCTCATTTCTGTTCTGGAAAGCTGTGGTTTTCTGTAATTGCCTGTCCTTCAATTTCTATGGCACCATTTTTCCCTGTAATTGCAATTTCTGACAGATGTAAGAAAACTTGTTGAATGTTCATTCAGTTCAGCATTTTAGATGGAAGACTCCTAAGCTCTTTGCTTGAAGCATTGGAAGCCACAAGTGATTACATTTATTTTTAATTTCGAACAAACAAACAAAAATTAAGTTCTCCATTTTTATTTGCTACACATAAATCATTTACTCAGATTGTCAACAATTATATTGTAATTACATCAAGCATATATTTTTAAGTTCTGAAATTGACAAAAAGGAAAAAAGGTAAACCAAGAACATATTTGAGATATGTCGATGATAAACATATTTTATGCTATACCGGGGAAATTCATATAAATATCTTGAGAAAAAAAGACAAAACAGAAATTTCACATAATTAAAAAATTTATTTTAAAAACTCTGCGAGCAAGTTTGAGAAAATACAGAGAAATTGAAATAACATACTGTATTCTATATGACCACAAAAGGTTAAAGCTGGATATCAACAGCAATAAAAACTACCAAAAATACAGGAACTCATGAAGAATAATATCATAGTACTGAATAAAAAATAGTCCAAGGAAGAAATCAAGGAATTTCAAATAACATTTTAGAACCTAACAAAATTAAAACTTAACATGGCCAAAGCTATGAGACATTATGAAAAGAAATAAAATAATTGAAAATCATGACCTCAGATACCCTGAATCTGATAGAAGAGAAAATAAGAACTATGCTTGAACTCATTAGCACAGGAAACAAATTTCTTAACAGGTCTTGATCACAGAGGCACAAAGATTAGCAATTAATGAATGCAATCCCATTAGACTAAAATGGTTTTATGTAACAAAGAACAGCATCACTCAAGCAATGATGTAGTGCAGAAGATAGGGAAACATTAGCAGCTATACATCAGACAGGGTTAGTATCTGGAATATGCAGAAAACTTCAAAAAAATCGAGAAAAGAAACAACCCAGTTGAAAATGGGGATGACAGTCCCAGTGAACTCTTCAACAATACAATTTCCACATCCAAGACGAGGGGAATATCGTGAAAGGGTGGAAAGAAAATAAGAGCCAGAGGATCAGGGATATATATCCAAACAAAGTTAGAAGTTGTACCAATAAATTCCCACCAACATGAGTGTCTAAAAAGGAACTGAACAAAGGTAAATTAATAAAATCCTGAAGTGGTTGCTTGCAAACACATGAGGACTGAACCCTACACTAAGAATTACAGGCAAGTAATTCTGAGAGGAGGAGAAACATTCATAAACATGGAAGAACATAACAGCTGGTTATTAATACCAAATGGTTATCCCTGAAACATGCATACAAGTAAAATTATACATAATGAGCAGGTTACTTTTACGTTTTTAGGGATATATGCATATATAAATATATGCAAATGTATATATAACATATGTACATGTAAAAAAAATCAATGAAAAAAGAGACCTTAAATTTTATTAAAGGCAAGTAGGAGTATATAGAAGGAAAAGGGAGGGTCTAAATTATATAATTATTTTACAATCTCAAAATAAAACAAAATTTAAAATGTAGCATGTAGCTAAACATAGTTCTGAAAATATAAAAGGAAAATGTCTTAAAAACAGTGTGAAATGGTCAGCATCCTCAACTATTAAAGAAATTCAAATTCAAACTACATTAAGATACTCCAGTCAGAATGGTGACAATGAAAAAGACAAATGATGGCAAACGTAAGCATGAGGAAAGAGAAACACTCCCTGCTGATGTGAGTGCACACTGGTACAACTGCTGTGAATTACAGTAGATCCTGGAAATGCTGGAAGTAGAGCTGCCTCATGATCCTGCTGTAATACTCTTTGTCAGGCACACAAAATGTTCCATATCTTACTACAGAGACATTCCACATTCATGTTTATTGTTTTTTTTTTTTTTTATTGACAATAGCCAGGAAGTGAAAACAGCCTAATTCTCCATCAACTGATGAATGAATAATAAAACTGTGATGTTTAAACTATTGGGATATTATTAAGCTATTAAGAAAAATGAAATTCTGAAAATTTCAGGTTTGTATATGAAGCTAGAAATAGTCATTTTGGTTGAGAGAACACAGATTTAGAATGACAAATATTCCATACTTTCTATATTTGTAGGTACTAATTTTGAACTTTGGAATATATGTGCTTCATTCATTAAATTTCAAGAGGCCACAAAATTTCTAAGAGACCATGAGAAAGGATTTTCAAGGGTGGAAATAGAACACACTGGTACAAAGGATAAAAAAGGAAAAGGATACAAAGGATAAAAAATGGAACAGGAAGGGTTAAATTGGGTCAAGAAGGGGTCAGGATAAGGGAAGGGATATAAAAGGCTTTGTACCAGGAAAATTTTCCTTCTTTGGAGTCATTGATCAGTGAGGTCCCATAGATTCCAATATAGTATAAACCATTTGTTATACATTTATTTACCCTCTGGAACAGTGATTTTTCAACCTTCCTAATGCCATGACCCTTTAAATCAGTTTCTCATGTTGTAGAGACTACCAACCATAAAATTATTTTGTTGCTACTTCATAACTGTACTTTACTACTGTTATGAGTCATAATGTAAATATCTCATATTCAACCAAAGGGGTTGTGACCTACAGGTTGAGAACTGTTGCTCTAGAACTTGACAGTATGGTCCTGTTGCTGAAGATACCAAATATGAGAGTTACAGAACATGAATAAATCAAATTGGTGTGAATCTAGAAACCTGATCATTTTTGGTAAGCATTCAAGTGTTGAAAGATGCTATCATGTATGGAAAGGGGGAGTTTGGCATGAAATCCTACCTCTAAATGTGGACTTGTTGACAATTGTTACCTGCTATGAAAGGCAAAGTTAGTTTTTTCTAAGGCTGCATCCCCTACTAAGTTGACCATGATCCTTTGGATGAACATATCCAAGAATATTTGGGTAGCTCAAATAGGTCTTGATAGGGAAACATCACATACAGTTGAGTGGATGAGAAAAGGATGATGGATGTGGGAAGAGCTGGGAAAAGGTGAATATGATAAAATCACAATGTGTAATATATCTAAAAAACTAATAAACTTTTTTTTGGTGTTTTTCCAGACAGGGTTTCTCTGTGTAGCTTTTGGAGCCTGTCCTTGAACTCACTTTGTAGACCAGGCTGGCCTTGAACTCACAGAGATCCACCTGCTTCTGCCTCCCAAGTGCTGGGGTTAAAGGCATGTGCCACCACCAAGCTTCCTTTTTTTTTTTTTTTTTTTTTTTTTTTTTTTTTTTGTCGTTTTGAGACAGGATTTCTCTGTGTAACTTTGGCTGTCCAGCAATTCTCTCTGTAAACCACACTGGCCTCAAACTCATAGTTATCAACCTGCCTATGCCTCCCAAGAGCTGGCATTAAAGATGTATGCCACCACTGTCCATCCATGATCAAGTTTACTACTGCAATGGATGGATGGTGGTTAGTGCAGAAACTTGCAAATGTCAAAATGCAGATGAGAAGGAACTGCAAAGTGACCACCTACAAACTTGACTTCTGTATCACAGCCCACTTCCAAGATTAAAGAACCATCTTGAAATAGGCAATGGAAAGGTTATAAGAACCAAAAGTAGAAGAGGGCTGGAACTGAAGCAGTTTCCTCTGGACGTGAAAGGGTCACTTCATTCATGAATTCACAATGGCTGTTGTTATTGTAAGAAATCACCTAGTTAACACTCTGTAACAGGGCTGGAGAGATCCATGACTCTCCATCTCTTACCAAAGAGTTATTGATCAGTTGAAAGCTTCTGACAGTGGAAAATTAGTTTTCTCTGAGAGTCTGACTCCAGGTTTGTTGGCCATGCTTTATTAATGGCCTACCTGTGGAAGAATATGGATGACACATGTTGGAGTCAGTATGTTATTAAATTTAAAATAATTAAAAAGAGGACATGAAATGGGAAGCAAGTATGTAGACAGAAGTGAACGTAGTAGGAATTAAAGGTGTGAATATGATAAAAATATACTTTATGAAACCCTTAAATAACTAGTAAATTATTAAAATTGAATTATTAAAATTGATAGAATTTAATTGATATGGGCAATTACTTTAGTTATAAGACCTATATGGTTTATACCTCATTGTCAAATGTAATATTTTAGAACTTAACATTTTATTAGGAGTTCTGTTTGAGTTGATTGTTTTTGAAGCATCTTTTTTAATGAACATTTTGCTTAATCAAGATTAAACAATTATAATTCATGTTAAGATAATAAGCAATCTTAAGAATTGACTGAGACAATAACTGGATATTGTTGTATTTATGCCCCTCATTTATGTGGTATATTTACAATAACTTCAATCTTTGACTAAGCATGTGGACATTTGTCTAATATAAATGCTATATGAAAGCCAATAGAGTAATGAACCAATATATAACAAATACAACTATTGAGTTTGAGGGAAATTCTATCAGGAAGATGAGCAAAACATTTTCCCTAAAATGACTGGTATATTGCTGTCTATCTTGGAAAAACATTGAGGTTTTAAGTATATCAAGTGAGGTATTTGGTTTTAAAGTTCTTTATATGAGACTACAATGCTTTTACAAGTAGACAATGTTGCAATATTAATTTCATGTTACTCTTTGTACAGACCACAGAAATACTCCCTGAGAAAATATTTTCCCCAGTGAGAGACTTGACAAACTGAATGAGTCAGTCAATGAAGCTTAGTTTCACTAATAATGATGGTAGTTTATAAAAAAACATACTCCATAGAGAAAATATTTAATTGAACAAAAAAAATCCAATGTCAAGAGTAGGAAACCGTTACAAAAACTATTTAGGGATGTTAATATCAATTCATTTCCATCAAAGTGTCTGTTAATATTATTATTAATTCTTTGAGAATTTCATAGAGCATATTTTGTTCATATTTGCTCCCAAACTCTACTTTCAACTCTTTGCAGATTCAATCCCTCCTTTGTACCTACTTCCTCCAAGTTTTTGTCTTCTTTCTTTTTTACACTACTTAAATCTGAGATTATAAATTTTCTATAACAAGGAACAACAAAACCTTGAAATAAGTGTCTGAGAATAAAGAGGTAAAGGTAAGATTTGTATAGAGCTCAAATCTAAGAATAAGTGATTTCAAGTGAACCAGTGTTGATATCTAGAAGAGCTATCACATAGGAGGTTGAAGCTAGTGGTGATATCATGCTGAGCTTTGCTGAGTAGCTGATTTGTTTTGATAAGAGTGTTGTTAATTCCACAGGAGAGTTTTACCAAAACAATTCAATACGTGTATTATTTAAAGAATATAATTGGATTTTTTAACATTATTTACCTGATGAGACCTTCCTAGAATAAGTAGTTAAGGTTATTCATATTGTATTGTTATTCTCAAATCCTTATCAGGAGTTTGAGGGTTTTATTTTATTTTGAGAAACAGAGATCCCTTTGTTTCCAGAATATAAGTTTATGAATAAAAATATGACCCCTGAATGGTTCAATCACTTATTTTAGTATGGAATCAACTGGCATTGGAAAAATACTCTTTCTGGTATGGGATTTTGGAACGACCTTGATATTGAATTGTGTTTAAAAATTATTTATAATTTTTGCCTTTCTCCCTACTAGAGATGGCATCTTCTACTATTTTTCTTGTTTTCATGTTTAATTTTGAAATGAGTTTCTGTGGGATTAAAATCAACTCAAAATTTCCAAATTCTAAACAAAATGTAATGTTAGGATGAATGTTATGGACTTTGAAATAGATCTTACAAATTCCAATGTGTTGCATTAATAAATTTTAATATATTATTATAACACGTAATTATGCTCTTATTTTTTGACTTCTGAGAAAGTCTTTACTTTTATTTTTTTTTTTTTTTTTTTTTTTTTTTTTTTTTGGTTTTTTCGAGACAGGGTTTCTCTGTGTAGCTTTGCGCCTTTCCTGGAGCTCACTTGGTAGCCCAGGCTGGCCTCGAACTCACAAAGATCCGCCTGCCTCTGCCTCCCGAGTGCTGGGATTAAAGGCGTGCGCCACCACGCCCGGCTTACTTTTATTTTTTTTAACCAGGTCATTTCCTGTAGGGATACTATGGCCATTTCCTAGTTTCAGTAATGATGAACTAAAATGACATTAAAAACATTAATATTAATGTTATCGAAACTGTAATTTTCAAATGATTTATGTTTTGAAAAACAAATTTAAGGAAGAATGTTTTCAGATGAAAGTAAGTAAAAACATAAGTATGTATTAATATCTTTCATGACTGAAATCTGAATTTTATTGCAATGACAAGATGTTCACCCTGGCAGCTAACACTAGCCTGCATAAGCATATGTGAGCATAATATAAAAAACAATAAGGCTATTTGAAATGCCAAAGAGAATGATGGTGCTTAAAGAAAATTGAGAGAAGGCACCTTCAAAAGAAGTTTAAATAATTCATTGGTAATATCAGTATACACAGCATCATTGGAACTAGTTCTTTAAAAGGCATGAATGAATGACACCAGGAAATATATACATCAAACTTTTGGGAGCAAAGCTGTTGAATCTATTTCCCCAAAGCACAAAAAATATACATGACAACTGAGTTATTTTAAGTTAAGATTGTTTTTTGCTATTCACTGGAAAGATGACTAAGAAGTTTTGCAGGCCCATCAATCATATATATGAAGGAATAATGTTGCTGGGTGAATGAAATGGGGTATTCCTTTACCATTCCTTGCAGTATCACTCCATCGAAAACAGTTTATGTAAGACACCTGTCATCTGGCCATTTTCACCATGTTTACATCTATACTCAGGATTCTCTTTGAGTCCAAGAGCTAAGAGCTGCTAGAAAAAGGTGACAAATCTCAAAGTGAGCCTCTTCATGAAGATTTGAATTAGAGATAGGTGCAAATTTATAATTTTGCAAAGCCAATATTATTTATTTAAATGATATCACTAGGAATCTTTAGCAAGGAAACTTGGCATTGAATAGTGAAGAACTGCATTTTGTTCTAGGCTTAATATTCAGGGCTGTGTGTTTAATCATCATAATTAACCATTACATAGAGATTACATTTCCTTTTTAATTTTTTTATTTATTCTTCTCTCATAAATTTCATCCTGACTATAATTTCCCCTACTCTCCTATCATTCTCTCCCTGCCACTTCCCTTCCCTCCTCCCAACCATTCCTCCTCCTTTTTGCTTCAGAAAAGGGCAAGGCTCCCATAGATACCAACCAAACATAGCATATCAAGTTGCAGTAAGACTCCCCACATCCCCGTATATTAAGGTTGGACAAGGCAATCCATTGTGAGGAAAAGGTTCCCAAAAGCAGGCAAAAGAAACAGAGATGACCCCTTTTACCACTGTTAGGAGCCCCACAAGAATACCAAGCTATGTAACTGTAACATATATGCAAAGGGCCTAGGTCAATTCCATGCAAGTTCTCTGGTTTTCAGTTCAGTCTCTGTGAGCACCTGTGAGCCCAGGTTACTTGATTTTGTGGGGTTTCTTATGGTGTTCTTGACCACTCTGGCTCCTACAATTCTTCCTCTCCCTCTTCCATAGGATTTCCCTAGCATCATCTAATGCTTGACTGTGGGTCTCTGCATCTGTTTCCATCAGCTGTTGGATGAAGCTTCTCTGATGACAATTGGACTAGGCAACAATCTCTGAGTACAGCAAGTATAGCACAGTATCATTAAGAATCATTTTACTGACTTCTTTTTTTGACAGTCCTTTTCAGTTGTATCCTAGGTCTCTGGGCTATCCAGTCTCAGTGTCCTAACCCTTCAGGCAGTGTCAGGGGTGGGCTCCCAATGTAGGCATGGGTCTCAAGCTGGGACAAGTCATTGGCTAGCCACTCCCACAATTTCTGTGCCGCCTTTATCCCAGCATATTTTGTAAGTAGAACAAGTTGTAGATCAAAGGTTTTATGGCTAGTTTGGTGTGCCAGTCCCTCCACTTGAAATCGTTTCTGGTTGTAGGCATGGTTAGTACAGGGTCCATATCCACCACTGCTAGCAGTCTTAGCTAGTAGGGTTATGCCAGTAGATTCCTGGGAGTTTCTCTTGCACTAGGCTTCTAGCTCATCCCCAAGATGCCTTCCAATTTCAGTTGTCTCTCCGAGTTCTTTCTTCCTCCCTTGATCCTCCCCTCAATCTGATCCCTCCTGTTCTGATGCTCACTGCCCCCACACCCTTGATGCCTATAGTATTTCCCAGTCCCACGAGATTCGTGCTTCGTTCTCAAGCCCTCCTTGTTACTTAGTGTACTCTGCCTCTGTGGGTTGTTTCTTGTTTATCTTTTACTTTGCAGCTAATAACCACTTATAAGTAGTAAGTATAAGCTGGGTGGTGGTGACACATGACTTAAATCCCAGCACTCAGGTAGCAGAGCCAGCCAGATCTCTATGAGTTCAAGGCCAACCTGGTCTACAGAGTGAGATCCAGGATGGGTACAAAAAAAAAAAAAAAAAAGAAAAAAAAAAAAGGTAGTGAGTGCATTCAGTGATTCAGTGTTTGTCTTGTTTGGTTGGTTGTTTTAATGTTTTTTACAGATGAGTAATACTCCATTGTACAAATGTACCACATTTTTAAAAATCTATTCTTCAGTTAAGGGATATCTAGGTTGTTTCTAATTTCTGATTATTAGGAAAGAAGCTGCTATGAATATAGACAAGCAAGTACCCTTGTGGTATGACAGAGCATCCTTTGGGTATATGCCTCTGAGTGGTATAACTGGGTCTTGAGGTGAATTGATTCATAATTTCAGAGAAACCATCCTATTGATTTCCAAAGTGGTTGTACAAGTTTGCACTCCCACCAGCAAGGGAGGAATGTTCCCATTGGTCCACATTCTTGCAGGCATGAGCTGTCACTTTTGGTTTTGATCTTAGTCTTTCTGACTGGTGTAAGATGGAATTTCAGTGTTGTTTTGATTTATATTTCCCTGATGACTAAAGATGATGAACATTTTTTTTTGTTTCTCAACCATTTGGTTTCCTCTGTTGGAAGTCTCTGTTAAAATCTGTATCCCATTTTTTCATTAGATTATTTGGTTTTGGAATATGTAGTTTCTTGAGTTATTTATATATTTTAGTAATTATTCCTCTATTAGATGTGGCGTCGGTGAAGATCCTTTCCATTTTGTAGGCTGCCAATTTATCCTATTGACAGTGTTCTTTGGCAGAAACTTTTCAGTTTCATAAGATCCCATATATTTTTTTCCTTCAGTTTATTTATATGATGGATTATATTGACAGATTTTCCTATATTGAACTATGTCTACATTTCTGTGATGAAGCCTATTTGGTCATGACAGGTGATCTTTTTGACATGTTCATGGAATAGGTTTCCAAGTATTTTATTGAGTATTTCTGTATCAATGTTCATGAGTGAAATTGGCCTGTAATCGCATGTTTAGTCAAGTCTTTGTGTGGTTTAAGTATCAAGAAAATTGTGGCCTCATAGAATCAATTTGGCAATGTTCCTACTGTTTCTGTTTTGTGGAATAATTTACAGAGTATAGATATCAGCTCTTCTTTGAAAGTCTGGCACAATTCTGCATTAAAACCATCCGGCCCTGAGCTTTTTTGCTTGGGAGACTTTTAATGACTGCTTCTATTTCCTTAGGGGTTAGAGGTCTACATAAATTGTATATCTAATCTTGATTTAACTTCGTTAATTTATATCAAGAAATTTGCTCATTTCTCTTTGATTTTCCGATTTTGTTGAATACAGGTTTTTTTAAGTATGATTTAATGATCCTCTGGATTCCCTCAAAGTTTGTTGCTATGTCCCCTTTTGGTTTCAGATTTTGTTGATTTGGATATTCTCTTCCTGCCTTTTAGTTAGTTTGGGTAAGGATTTGTCTATTTTATTGTTTTTCTCAAAGATTCAACTCTTTGTTTCATTGATTCTTTGTAATGCTCTCTTTGTTTCTCCTTTACTGATTGCAGACCTCAGTTTGATTGTTTTCTGCTGTCTACTCCTCATGGCTGTGATTGCCTCCTTTTGTTCTAGAGCTTTCAGATGTGCTATTAAGTTGCAGGTATGAGATCTCTCCAAATTCTTCATGTAGGTACCTAGTGCTATGAACTTTCCTGTTGCTATCTCCAGTCCTGTCTGTGCCCACAGCCACTCAGACCCAAATAAACACAGAGATGCTTATATTACTTAAATTGTTTGGCCTAATGGCTCAGGCTTCTTGCTATCTAGTTCTTATATCTTTAATTAACCTATTTCTATTAATCTATAAGTTGCCATGTACTTGTGGCTTACCCATACTTTACATCTTACTTTTCATGGCAGCGGCTGGCAGCACCTCCTAACTCAGCCTTCCACTTCCCAGAATTCTGTCTCCTTATCCCACCTACACGATACTTCCTGCCTGGCTACTGGCCAATCAGCATTTTATTTATCAATCAGTGCAACACATTGACAGCATCCCCAGCACTTTCCTCTTAGCACCACTTCCATTGTGTCTCACAAGTTTGGAAATGTTGTGTATTCATTTTCATTGAATTCTAGGAAGTCTTTAATTTCTCTCTTTTGTTCCTCATTGACCTCTTCATAATTCAGCAGACATTGTTCAATTTCTATGAGTCTGTAAGGTTTCTGTTGTTTCTGTTGTTGAAAGCCAGCTTTAATTCATGGTGGTTTGATAAGATACAGGGGGTTACTTCAATTTTCTTGTATCTGTTCAGATTTGCTTTGTGACCAAGTATGTGGTCAGTTTTAGAGAAAAATCCATTAGGTGTGGAAAAGTAAGTATATTCTTTTGTATTTGGGTGAAATGTTCTGTAGCTATCCCTCAGGTCCATTGGAGTCATAATGTCTGTTAGTTCCATTATTTCTCTGTTAAGTTTCATTATGAATGACTTGTACATTGGTAAAAGTGGGATGTTGAAGTCACCCACTATTGTGTTCAGTTTGATGTATGATTTAAGCTTTAGTGATTTATTAATTTATTACAAATGTGGGTACCCTTATATTTGGGGCATAGATGTTCATAATTGAAATAGCATCTTGATGGATTTTCCTTTGATGACTATGAAATGTCTTTCCTGATCCAAGGTATTTAGTATTTTATGTTTCTTGTACCTCTATAGTTATGTCCTTCTTTAGGTTGGAAATTTTTTTCTTCTATGATTTTGTTAAATATATTCTCAGTGTTTTTGAGCTGAGTTTCTAATCCTTCTATTCCTATTATTTTTATGTTTGGTCTCTTTATAATGTCCCAAGTTCCCTGGATGTTTTGTGTTAGAAATTTTTTAGACTTAACATTTCTTTGACTGATGAATCTATTTCCTCTATCATGACTTCAATATTTCAGATTCTCTTTTTCATCTTTTATACTCTGTTGATGATGCTTGCATATGTAGCTCCTGTTCACTCACCCAGATTTTCCATTTCCAGGATTCCCTCCAGTTGTGTTTTCTTTATTCCTTCTCTTTCCCTTTTCAGGTCTTGAACTGTTTCCTTCACCTGCCCATCCCCTAACTTGGCTTTCTTGGCATGCTCTTGGGGATTTATTGATTTAATCAATTTTTATATGTTTTTCCTCAATTTCATTAAGGATTTTTTTACATTTCTTATTTAAGGACCTTTGTCATCTACATAAAGTCCTCTTTAAGGTTGTTTTCTTGTACTTCAGCTGTGCTGTATTCTTCAGGTCTTTCTGTCATTGGATAGCTTGAGTCTGATGGTGGCATATTACTCTTTCTGTTTTTGATTGTGTTCTGGAGTTTAGGTATCTGGGTTTGGAATGATTATAGGTCAAGGTGTTGATTTCTGAGTTTGTCTTTGTTGGATAGGCATTTTTTTCCCCTTGGTTACTCTTTCACCTCTGGTCTTCTGGTCTTAATGACCAGTGGTTCTGATTATTAGTAAGTCTTTAGCTCCAGTATGGTGTCTCCTCTGTGTTTTTTTTTTTTGGGGGGGGAGGCGGGGGGACTGGGGTTCCTAGATTGGACCTGTCTTCCAGTAAAGCAGAATTGTTCTTCTGAAGTTATAGATAAGGATATTGAGCCCAGCGTAGGAGGTGCAGTATGTGGATTTGGGGCAAGTTTAAAGGGTTTTTAGTAGGTCAGTAGTATGTGGTGTCTTATCTGGGGTTGCTAGGACCAGTTTGGCCTCAGGTAAAGCTGCCAGGGCTCTGGATCCTAGTATGGAGCCCAGGGGTGGGATTGCAATCTGGGGTTGTTGGGTGTGTTTTAAGGAGTGTCAGTGGGCAGTGGGTAATGTCTTATCTGAGATTCTTAGAGTCCTGCCTGGCCTCTGCTAAAGCTGAAGACTTCTTCTGTTGTGTAGGCCAGCTTATGGAGCTTAGAGGTGGTGTGCAGTGTCTCATCTGTGGTCCTAGGACCAGCATGGCCTCTGATAAAGCTGCTGAACTGTGGGCTGAGATGTTTTAAGAAAATTTTAGTAAGCTAAACAAAAACCAAACACATCTATAACCTGGATATGGGGACTCATTCTTGGGAATAAGGCCCTTGGAAGAGAAAGGCAGGTTAGTTGGCGGGAGTTCCAGGCCACATTGGGTTACATAGTAACTTCCATGTTTCCCTGAGTCACAGTATGAACCTATCTTGAAAAACAATAACAGGGCTACTAAGGCCTGCTGGAAAAGTTCTTGTCTAGCATGTGTGAGGTACTACGATTGAGCCTCAGCATAGAAAGCAAAGAGAAATAGAAAAACCATGTTCAGATCCCTCCGACTCCTATGGATCTCATGTTTTCATGATAATATTTGGAACAAAAGTACATATCTTTCTATTACTATATAAAAATTGTTAATGTTTGTGGAGTAGTTCATATCATATCGAGTCTCTTTCATAACTCCTGCCAGCATCACTGTTTGTTAATGTTCTCAATTTTGACTACAAGTAATGCTTTCAATCAGCTGAGGAAGTTTGAAAGTGATAAATCAAATAATGATATTCCATCCTTCAATCTCTCTAACACAAACTTATTATAATGACCATATCATATTATTAGAGGATATGCTTTAAAAATCATTTACCACATTGTTAAAGAATTAAAAACAAAAGAAGTACCTTACTAAGTATAATTCATAGGTAAGATGTTAATTTTAATATAATTTATATACATAAGATACTAATTTTATTTTAACCAGAACTTTGATGTGTGTCCCCTACATTAAACATAGAAAAGGAAATCCAGATAGATTTAACAATTTTATGTGAGACAAGATTGATGAGATTTTACTCCTACTGTAGATTTATCTTCTTTCTTCTTTGGAGTTAGACTTGGGATAATGCACTTCTCTGTTCCATAAAAGAAATTTCCACTGAAAGTAGAAAAAGAATAACTCTTGCCTTTCATTACAACCCATCATATCATATCTTGTCCATTTTGAACAGACAGATGGGGTGAAATGTCTCCTCTCTCTTCTTATCACAATAAGTCAACTTTAAGATCGCCTATATTCTTAGACAAAGGTTTGGTAATTTTCAGTGCTGAAACCTTTAATCATTCATTGTGCCTGTAACAAAAAAAAAAGATAGAACTTATTTCAAAAATAGCCATCCTGTCACTTGGACTGAAGAAAGAAATCCACAATGTTAATAGATCACGGTGACAGCTTTTGTGGTCAGAAATAGGACAGTGGCAAAAGAGAAAGCACTCTTTCCATTTATCTTTCTTAGGAGTGTGGACAGGCACAGAGGGGACCATCTCTCAACACACAGATATTCGACTGTGGCTAAGAACAAGAAATACTATGTTCGATTTTATCTGGAGGTTTACTTTATGCTGAACAATAATACAACTATCCTTTATCTGTCAGCTCCGAAGAAGACTGATTCATTCATCTCATCATTTGCTTATTTGTTCTTTCAATAAGTACTTCTCAAACATTTGAGATATTGTGGCATTCAACATTGTTATACAAATGAAAGATGATACTCGCTGTCAAAATAGAGTCCCCAGGAAATGTGATCAAAACTGTACAGATAAAATTGAATGTGTTGTGATCATTTCTGATAAAGCCCTGATATTTATATGGTTTTATATATTTTATCGAATTTCTTAAACTAGATTTTTCTATACACTTGTTGATTTATAAATTAGAAATTGAATATCGTCTGGAGTACATAATATTTAAAAACAGAATCATTAAGACAACAAAGAAATATTAAGATTAAAACAGTATTTTATTAAAGTCTCTCAGTAATAATGAAGTACTTTGTAAATACTTGCTGAATAAAGTATATGTTTGACTTTGAAAACTGGTTAATCTTTATTGAATTTCTCCATATTATTGAATGTCACACCTATTTTGCATTTTAGATGATGATAGACATAGTTCAGTTATCTGCTTTGTAAATTCTTCTACCTTTAAATGAGTATTTAAAACAAATGCTTATAATCAACATTGCCAAACTAGATCACATTTCAAACAAATATGCATTACTGTTTTTACTATAATTAGTATCAAATATTGAGGAAGGGTTTTTAAACCTGTTTCCCTGGAGTGGAAGCTCATTCCAGGATGCAGATCAAGGCAGGAGTGTTTCCAACTTCACAGTTCCAGAGAATATGTTATAGTAGGGGCTTTCTGCACTGACCTGTCACACAACTCCTTCTATATTACACCATGGAAGGCTCACTATAAGGCCCCTGTCTCACACATCTCGGGATGTTTGTTATCTTGGGGAAGGAATTCTACAATGGTCCTGTTTCAGCAGCAATTCCCTGTCTGTCTGTACCTCTAAGCGTTCACCAGCAGCATTTGAAATCTAGATTGAGGTAGCATCACTCTCATTTTGTGTCTTTTGCATCCTGGTTGATATAGCTCCAACAGGCAGAATACAGCTTGACAGCTTGTGGCCCTTGCAGGGTCTACCAGAGACAGTCCTGAAAACCTCCAAAATGCTTTAGGGGCCATTCTTCTATTCTGATAAAGAATAGCCTCATGTATTTGTCTGTGGTGGTTGTAATGAGAATGACTCCCATAGGCTCACATATGTGAGTACACGGTGCCCAGTTGGTGGAATTATTTGAGGAGGATTAGGATATGTAACACTGGATGTGGGATTTAGGGTTTCAAAAGACTCAAGCCATTTCCAGTTTTTCTCTTTGCCTCTCACTTGAGGATCAAGATGTAAGCTCTCACCTGTTCCTATCACTATTTGTTTGTTCTGCCTCCTAGACAAATACTCTGAATTCTAAGCCCAAATTACAAGCTTTCTTTCATAAGTTGTATTGGACTTGGTGTCTTATCACAGCAGCAGTAAAGTAACCTTGTCCAATGCATTTATCAAATGCTTGAAAGAGATCTCTAAGGGTTTCTTGCCTGTGGCATTTGTTCCTGAACAAGTGTCTTCCCTCTTTATGACATAGCTATGCGGAGAATATTCCAAATCTTTATGGTTATTAATTCTATAAATTGCCTCTTTTGTCCTTTATTTTACTCATAACAGGAAAACGTATTACGAAATTTAATCACAGATATGTTCTGGTAATGAGCCTCTCTTGGTCATTTTTCTCCTGCTGTGAAGAGACAGCGTGACCCAGGCAACTAATAAAAGAAAATATTTACTTAGGGCTTGTTTACAGTTTCAGAGGTTGAGTCATGACCATCACAGTGGGGAGCAAGGTATCAGACAGCCAGGCCTGGCACTAGAGCAGGAGCTAAGAGCTTATATACTGATCCACAAGCTAGTGGCACATAGAGAGGGACTCAACCTGGCATGGGTTTTTTAAACCTCAGAGCCCACCACCAGAGACACACTTTCTCCCCCAAGAAGACCATACCTCCCAAACTTTCTCTAAACAGTTCCATCATCTAAGGACCTAGCATTCAATTACGTGAGCCAATTACATGGGCAATTCTCATTCAAACCACCACAAGGTCCGTTCTCTTGCTTGTTTGTTGTTTCACGAAAGACTAGGATGCAAACCAAATCTAATCAAATCCTTTGCTGCTATGTAAGAAAAATGAGCTTTTAATTGAGTTTCCAATAACATGTTCTTTCGGACCTCTTGAGGTTTCGTCACAATCAGGTTATAGTGCATGCATCTCTGAACATTCAGACCAAAATCACTCAAATTGTCTAATTGAAGCCTTCTCTGTCACTCTTTTCTTTTTATGAGCACTTGTTAAAACCACCTTTTATAGTTCGTGGATAATAACATGGACTTCATTTAATATTCACATCTAGATTCTTCCAGGATTTTCCCCATTTCCCAGTTTGAAAGCTTTATCTATATTTGTGGCATGTATTGCAGCAGTACTTCACTTCTATGATCAATTCCTTTGTTTATTTTAGTAGCACCAACAAGATATCAAAAAAACAGTAATTTATAAGCAAAATATACTTTCCATGATGGTGGAAGCTGCAGAGGCAGGGGTCATGGCCTGGTCAGGGGTCTCTTCTGCTTCAAATATGTCTTTTTGCCACATCCATTCTTGCCTTGAAGAAAAACAGGGAAAGGCAATGTCCTTCGATCTGTATGAGTATTAAAATCCAAAGAATAGAGCCTTTCTGCCTTACTTATTCTTCCAAAGTATAAAAATTTTAATATCACTTCTTTGGATATAGCTTCTGAAATAAAAGCTTGGAAAGAGTGCTAGACCTGAGTTCATAGCAAGATGCCAGTCTAGTGATGCATCTTAATCCCTTTACATGGTTTAATTTATTTTACTATTTTATTTTATTGTAAATCACATGTGGTTCTCATGGCTCATTTCAATGGGTCATTGCCACTTAATTCTTGCTTAATGAGGAGGCTTCTATACAAATTTTCACAAACCACACTGATGATAACTGGAGAAGAAAAATTAAAGGCCGATCTTCCAACTTCAAATCCAAAGTACTTTCATTATAACTTATTGTATTTAGTAATAGTGCACATAATTCTGAAATATACAATTGAAGCACAGTAAAAAGTATTGACTTTACATAAAAATGATAAGAAGGAAGACCATGAATTTTGTATTCATGTATATGACTATCAATTTTAGGTTTTATATATATTTTATTAGCTTGGCAACATCAAGAAATTTGCCTAAGAAACTAGAACTTGAAAATCTCAGCTTACATAATGTTTGTAAGTGACTAATTCCTTATGGACAGCTCAAATGAAGCTTAGAACTTCAGACCAATATCAGATTCTCTGAGAGTCTTGATAGAAAACATACACACCATTCATGCTTCATGATATGTATATCATTTTGTTAATTAGGACAATAAGTAGAAAGAGAACCAAGACAACCCTTCCATATTACTATTATGAAAAATTATGAATAATAAACTATTTACTTTCTCACTGCAACTTCAGGACCATTGACTAACATGTAATTCTCTTTCAAAAGTATATATGAAATGCTCTCAGATTTGTGCTGAATTTTCAGAATGTCTTTTGATTTAGAAATATCCCTAATGATACATATTTTAAAATTTAATTTGTTTTTGAAATAACATTATTAATACAAACAATTATTTACAATATATTAATTATATATCAGATTTTGTTCAATTTTGATTGATCTGATTGTATATTTCAAAGAAACTCTTAATTTCAAATGTCAAAATTTTCAATTTTTATAATACAAATACATATACATAGTAGCTACTATGATATAAATTACATAAGTAGAAAAGGTAATTGTAATTTTATACTCTAATTCTAAACTTAATCAGTTATCATCACCCACATGCATCAGTAGTTATTAAGAGTTTTTATTTCATGAGTTTTCTTAAGATTTTGAACACTCACACATTTCTTACTACTTCCCATGAAGAAAACACTTCCCACTGCCACTGAATATTTCATTCAAAATCAAAGAATCCACATATAACTTAATATATTTTCAGAGAAAAATAAATAACTTTCAATACTTATAATATGACAAAGTAATAGTCATGTCTGGAGAGATGACTCAACAGTTAAGTCATGAAGTCTTGAAGAGGACCTGGATTTGATTCCTAGCACTCATATGGTGGGTCACAGCCATATTAACTTAAGTTCCAGAAGATCCAAAGACCCCTTCTAACATCTGTGTGGCACATGGTACACATACCTACATGGTACAAATACCTATGTAGGTACAGCATATGGTACACAAATCTATATTCAGACAAAGTGTACAAATAAAAATAAAAATTAAAAAGAAATATGCCTAGATGATTTGTTGATGAATAACCACATTGATCATAAGTTGAATTATTTCAATAAATACAGAAATTACATTAGTCTCAAACTTAAATGAAATGTAATCAATGGAATATAGAAGAGAATGTGTGTACTTACTAGACTTCTGAATGTTCAAATACATTTTTATTCTTCTTCTAAAACTCATCTTTATTCATACATGATTTACATTTGGCAAATTTCTTATGAGTAGCACAGTTTGGAAAAAAACATGTTAATCAATGCACAGAACATTCACCCTGTCTACTCTCACTATAGACATTTAATTGTTTTACCTAAAATGTCACAAATGAGAACACATATATGTATTCTTTTTAGCTTGCTATATATTTTTATTTCCATTTTTATTGTGTTCTTGTATCTATATCCCAATTGAATTATTCATCTGGTATAACTTTTCTTTTTTTGTTGTTTTTGTTTTTCTTTTTTTCCTCTACATTTTAGAGATAGGATTCCATGAAACCCAAGCAGGCACTGAACACATGGGGTAGGCAAGGATTATATTGACTTTCTGATCCTCATGCCTCTAATTTGAAATGCTGAGATTCCAGGAGTGAACCAACACATGAGGCTACATGCTTTCCTTTAACATAGAGACAAGTTTTAAATGTTCTATCAAAATATACAGATTGAGGACCATAAAGATGACTCTATCAATTAAAGGTTCACTGTTATATCTGTTTTGCTGAGGTGGATTCCCTGATATCACATGATGGAAGGATAGAACTGACTCTTGCGAATTGTCCTCTGTCCACAGCTAGTAGAATGTACATGCCATGACAAATAAATACAGCACACCACCATCTACATATGTGCCCCCCACATAGATAAATAAATAAAAAATAAGGAAAATAACATATACAAAGTAAATAGTAAATTTAAACATATTTTACTTTATTATTTATCTACTTTATTTGTTTTAGTACTATTTAATCTAAATATAAAAGCATAAAAAATATATGTATTTTCAAATGAAGAATGAAAATATATTTCAGCATATACAAATGAGCTAGAAACTATATAGACTAATTAATAGTTAAAAATAATAAAACAAAGGAAAACTTTTCTGCACTTAAAGCCATTAATAAAAAAACTAACATAATAGGGCCAAGAAAGAAATCAGAGAAACATCACCCTTTACAATAGCCACAAATAATAGAAAATACTTTCAGATAACTCTAACCAAACAAGTAATAGACTTGTATGACAAGAAATTTAAGTCCTACAAGAAAGAAATTGAAGAAGATATTAAAAAATGGAAAGATCACCAATTCTCATGGTTAGGTAGAACCAACATAGTAAAAATGGCAATCTTACCAAAAGCAATCTACAGATTCAATACAATATCAATCAAAATCCCAACACAATTCTTCACAGACCTCAAAAGAATAATACTCAACTTCATATGGAAAAATAAGAAAACCTAGGATATCTAAAACAATTCTTTACAATAAAGCAGCTCCTAGAGGCATCAACATCCCTGACTTCAAGTTCTACTACAGAGCTATAATAATAAAAAGAGTTTGATATTGGCATAACAACCTACATGTGGACTAATGGAATCCAGATGAAGACCCTGACATTAATCCACATACCTATGAACACCTGATTTTTGACAAAGAAATACAGCATACCATATAATGGAAAAAAGAAAGCATCTTCAACAAATGGTGCTGGCATAAATGGATGTCAACATGTAGAAGATTGCAAATAGATCCATATCTATGACCATGCACAAAACTCAAATCCAAGTGGATCAAAGACCTCAACATAAATCCATCTAACCTGAACCTGACAGAGGAGAAAGTAGGAAGTAGCCTAGAATGCATTTGGCCCAATAGACCACTTCCTAAATATAACAACAGTAGCACAGACACTGCAAGCAACAATTAATGAATGGGACCTCTTGAAACTGAGAAGCTTCTATAAGGCAAAGGACATGGGAAATAAAACAAAACAACAGTCTACAGAATAGGAAAAGATCTTCACTAAGCCCCAATATGAAAGAGGGCTGATCTCCAAAATATATAAAGAACTCTAGAATATAGACAGCAAAATACCAAACAATCCAAATAAAACATGGGCTACAGATCTAAACAGAGAATTCTCAACAGAAGAATCTCAAATGTCTGAAAGACATTTAAGAAATTGCTCAACATCCTTTGACATCAGGGAAATGCAACTCAAAATGACTGTGAGATATCATCTTACACTTGTCAGAATGGCTATGATCAAAATCACTGATGACACCTCATGTAGGAGAGGATGTGGAGCAAGGGGAACACTCCTCCACCATTGGTGGGAGTGCAAACTTGTACAACCACTCTAGAAATCAGTAAGGTGAGTTCTGAGAAAATTGGGAATCAATCTACCTCAAGACCCAATGATACTACTCTTGCGCATATACCCAAGGGATGCTCAATCATATCACAAGGACACTTGCTCAATTATGTTCATAGCAGCATTATTTGTAGTAGCCAGAACCTGGAAGCAACCTAGAAGCCCATCAATCAAAGAATGGATAAAGAACACATTGGTGTAAAAAACAATGACATCATGAAATCTGTAGGCAAATGGAGGAAACTAGAAAATATCATCCTGAGTAAGATAACCCAGACTTAGAAAGACAAACATGGTATGTACTCACTTGTAAGTGGATACTAGATATAAAGCAACATATAATCAGGCTACAACCCACAACTCCAGATAATCTAGGTAACAAGGAGGACGCTAAGAGGAATGTACAGATCAAGGTGTTGAGAAGGGGAAACAGAGGAGATCTCCAAGAGTAAAATGGGGATGAGAGGGGACAATAGAGGGAAGGAGGGAAGAGAACATGAGGGAACAGGATGGTTGAGTTGAGGGAAGGGATGGAGTGGGAGAGCAATAAAAGAGATATCTTGATAGAGAAAGACATTATGGGATAAGGGAGAAACCTGGTGCTAAGGAAATTCCCAGGAATCCATAAGGAAGATCCCAGATTGGACTACTAGGAACAGTGGTGAGGTTGCCTGTACTAGCCTACCCTGATAATCAGATTGGTGAATACTCTGTCATCATAGAGCCTTCATCTAGTAACTGATGGAAGCAAATGTGGAGAACCACAACCAAGCACCAGGCTGAGTTCTGGGAGTCCAGTTGAAGAGAGAGAAGAGAGATTATATGAGCGGGGGGAGGGGGGGTCAAGATCACAATGGGGAAAACTACAGAGACAACAGAACCAACCTCATAAGAACTCACGAACTTTAGACTGACAGCTCTGTAACCTGCATGGGAATGGGCTGGGCTCTGTGCATACGGGAGACAGTTGTGTAGCTGGGTCTGTTTGAGGGGCCCTTGGCAGTGGGATTAGAATCTATCCCTGGTGCATGAGCTGGCTTTCTGGATCCCATTACTTATGGTTGAACACCTTGCTCACTCTTGAGGCAGCGGCAGGACTAGTTCCTGCCTCAACTGAATGTACCAGGCTTTCCTGTCACCCCATGGGAGAAGTTACCCTTTTGGAGGAAAAGAGGGGTGGGTTGGAGGCTGGAGTGGGAAGCAGGAGGAGGAATGAGAGGGGGATTTGTGGTTAGTATGTAAAATGAATAAATTTTTCTTAAATAAAAAAAGAAAACTAACATAATAAATATGTTTGGGACACATTGGCATAGATATACCCCTGTGGTATATGTAGAATAATCTATTGCATAAACTGTCATTGAAAAGTTCCTGCCAAGAGAAATTCCCATGATAAAATAGTTTCAGTGGAACATCCCTCAAATTATTTAATGAACATTTATATGAATTTCATCTAGTAAATAGGCAAGAATTAAAATTTATTTTTGGAAAAACACTGCTACCAAAATAAAACAGGAAAATACAAAATAATATAAACTTAAATAGCTCACAAACACAGAAATAAAACCCACTACTGGAAACTCAGCAATGCATTTGAACAATACCTACAATAATTATTATGTTCTGTTCTATAAGCAAAGCAAGAGGAGTCAAGACAGTCTATTATTAGGAAATCAGTAAATGCAAAACAAAATTTAAATATACTCAAGAAGAAAAGTTACAATGTCAACAAAGCCAGAGAGTACATGAAAGAAACTATAGTATTTACCAAAATTTACTCAAAATCTATCTCATCTTAAATCGAAAAGTGGTAAACTTTAATAATAAAGGAGAACATTTTAGAATGCAAATCTATGCAAATAATCTTTATCCTTACTAGGATGGATCATAAAGTTATTATCAGTGAGCATAAACCTTTACTAATAGAACTTAATGAAAATGTAAACATCACAGGAACAAAAATATAACATTTGATCTGTGAAAATTCTAATTAATAGGATGAAAAAATGCTGATGATTGGAAAAAAATAAAAATTGCATCTTAATATAGTCTATTTTAAGATAGTAAACAACCAAATGTACAATTAGGAAATAGAATACCAACTGTAAATAGTGCAGCAGCATCCCCTCAATATCATTAGCTAGTAGAATCACAAATTAAAATCACGACGAGATGTCACTATGTACTTAGTAGAATAACTAAAATAAACAGAAACAGTGAAAACAAAATAATATTCTCAAAATGCAGTTATGCAAAGTAAAATAGATTAGCCACTTTGGAAAATTATTTTCATGAAGTTTCTTGAGATCTTAAGCAATATGTCAAATAGTTGTGAATTTATCCAAGAGATAAAAAAAGGCATTCATATGTATATGTACACATCACTTTCTAACACACATGCTTCCACCTTAGCAGGTTTATATATAGTAGCCAAAATTTTAAACACTCTTGATGTCCTACAGTTACTGAATTGTTCACAAACTAATAGAACAGCCTTTGGTGGATCTCTTCTCAACAGTAAGAATGGTTCATTTTTAGAATAAAATTCTATACTAATCACATTAAATCTGTGTCAGTTATAAAAATCCAATTGGAAAAGATTTGGGTTTTTATTTTTAATAACTTTATTTATTTATTTTACATCGATGCCACATTTTCCTTCCATCCTCTTCCCTCAATCTCTTTCCCTCCCCAACCTCCCCTCTGTCTCCCATAGTCATCTACTCCTCTTCCGTTTCTATTTAGAAAAGGGCAGGCCTACCACAGATATCAACAAAACATTGCATATCAAGTTGCAGTAAGACTAAGTACCTCCCCTTGTATTGAGGCTGGGCATGGCAACCTATGAGGAATAGGTTCCCAAAGGCGAGTAAAAGAGTCATAGAGAGTCCCTGTTCCCACCATTAGGGGTCCCATAAAAGGACTAAGCTACACCACTGTAACATATGTGTAGAGTGCCTAGGTCAGTCATAAGCAGACGCCCAGGTTGTCAGTTCGGTCTCTGTGAGCCCCTATGGGTCCAGCTTAGCTGATTCTGTGAGTTTTCTTTTGGTGTCCTTGATTGTGTTGATTCTTTGTGGGTTTCACATCATGCATTCCAATTCCACGTATTTCCCCAGTTCAACAGCATCCACCTTCTGCCCTTGCAACCTTCCCTCCAAGACAAAAAATTTAAAAGAAAACGAAATATAAACAAAAACAAACAAAGAAAAAAAAAGAATCTTTTGGTGGAAGCTGTGGTATTGTGTTCCCCCAAATATTGTGCATGCTAATAAACTTATCTGGGGTCAGAGACAGAGCAGCCACAATAGTAAACATAAAGGATAGGCAGTGGTAGCATACACCTTTAACCCTAGCATTCCAGAGGCAGAAATCCATGTGTTCAAGGATACAGCCAAGCATGGTGACTCACACCTTTAATCCCAGAAAGTGAGCCTTTAATCCCAGGGAGTGATGATAGAAGGCAGAAAGGTATATACGGCGTGAGGACCAGAAACTAGAAGCATTTGGCCTGGTTAAGCATTTGGCTGGTTAAGCATTTGGCTGGTTAAGCTTTTAGGTTTTGAGTAGCACAGTTCAGCTGAGACCCATTCTGGATGAGGACTCTGAGGCCTCCAGTCTGAGGAAACAAGACCAGCTGAGGATCCGGCGAGGTGAGATAGCTGCGGCTTGTTCTGGTTCTTTGACCTTCCAGCATTCACCCTGGTAACTGGCTCAGGTTTGATTTTATTAATAAGAACTTCTAAGATTCCTGCTACAGGAAGCTCTAGTGTGGCCCATTGAGTCATACAGTTTCCATAGCCCTGCAGCTGCCAGAGTCTGGGGTGATGTTCATGCCTCCTGTAAACACCTAGGGTTGGTTCTGCAGATGCTCAGGGGCTGGTCAGCTGCCTTAGACCATGTTGGTTCCTGAGAACCTACTGATCTGGGTCCATTGTGCTGCCACTGGGGCCATGATGATGTCCAAGATGCTGCACCATCTGAGACCTTGGGCCTGCTGAGGCTGGGGTCTATGGCGATGTCCTTGGGGCTGCGTTAGCACAGGAGTTCATTGGAATCTTGTTGTGCTGAACCAGCCCTGCCCTTCACCGGCCCTGGAATAGCTGGCCTGCCAGTTGTTGGATATGCCAGCAAGAAAGTGAGTCTTGACTCTCAGGAAACAGCTGTTCCCCTTGTTCTCCAGCCTTGAACTAGGGAAAGATGGTCCTGCCCCTCAGCACAGGTATGTACCTCACCGAGGCAGCACACTAGAGCTGACCTTATGGTTTGGATGCAGGTGAGCTGATACTGAGGGCATGAGAGCAGGAGATCTAACCTCGCCCCCAATTGTCTGTCATGTGGTGGCAGGGGTGAGAGAAAGATGCCCTCCCCTCCCCCCTCCCCCACTGCCATGTGCAGCAGACGAGAGAGTTGGCCCTGCCCCTCACCAACTGCAGCGCACAGGAGGAGAGAGGGCGCTGCATCCTGCCTTGGCAGAACACTAGAGGTGACCATGTTGTCGCTTGTTGGGGGCACAGGGGAGCCAGCTCTGAGGGCTAGAGAGCAGGAGCTCCCCCACCCTGCTCCCTTGTATACCTGTACAGCAGTCAGGAGAGAGGGCCCTACACCTAGCCTGGGCGAAACAGTAGAGTTGGCCCTGATGGTGTGTGGGTGAACCAGATTTGAGGACCCGAGAGCAGAACTAGCCCTACTCCTTGCGGCAGGCTGTATTGGATGAGCTAGCAGAGGCACTGTTTAATGCAAACAATAATAAGTCCCGCGTATATTGTTTGCTCCCAGGGTCCACGGAAGAGTCTACCAATCAGCTGAGGATTCTAATCTGAGGGATATTGAATGTATCGAAGCACACTGAGTTCTTTAGGCCATTCACTTTATTTCTCTAAGTCCATTCTGTGTACACAATTTCTTTTCTGCTCTCTTATTTAGCTCCTCTTGGTTCCTCCTGCTCTCAGTCCCTCCTGCTCTCAGTCCCTTCTGCTGTTCTCTCATCATTCTACCTAGTTCTTTCCATCTCCATCCTCATCTTTGTTCTTCTCCATCCATCCACCGAGTGCTCTCAGAGAACCAGTATATATACCCAAACAGTAATTCTTTGGTAAAGCAATGTGAGGCTTAAAGTTTTCAGCGTCTCAGAGAGAGGTGATAAGGATCCACACATAATAAAGCAATTAATTGCCAGCTTCCAATTATAACCCAAAAGGGGAGTGACTAAAGGGGAGTTCTCTGGTAGGGTCAACTAAAGGCTAAGATCAATTAGGGAATTTATGTGCTCAAACTATAATCTAGAAATGGCTAGGTAGAATGTTAGGGGTCAATAAGTCACAACAAAGTAAACTGTCTTTGGCACCGCTTTTCCTGCTCATCCCGGCTGCAGCTGCTTTCTGATAGGGAGGGGAACATATGCTAGGTGGCTAAGCAACCTATGTCAGAGCATGTAGTATTTGGTTAGTAAAAGCACTTTCACTCAGAGTAATTGCTGAGGAGAAAATCTAGAAATAGCACCTGGCTGAAGAGGAATAAAAACTGAATTTGCACAAGAATGAAGCTTGGTACCTAATGCCTGCCTGGCCTTGTAGGTAATGTCCTTGGGTCAGTGGGAAGTAACTGCCTTAACTCAGTATCTAGCAAATGGCTAAAACATCATCCCAGGAATGTGAGCAGTAAATCTCTTAAGTTAGGGTCTTGTGTAAATAACCCGGGTGAGGGTAAGGAGTTGAGGATTTAATTGTTAGTGGTTCTTTTCTCTATCTGCAGGTGAGATGAGCTAATGTTTATCTATGTGCAATTTTGTCCTTGGAAAAAGATATCTTTGCTGAAATACTTTTGTCTGGAGAATGGCCCCAGGCCGATATATGTTAATCGAAAAATAAACACAGCTGGGGCAGTTGTCCAATTACCCCAAATGTATAGGGAAAGTTGTGCCCAGGATTGAGATGCAATCGTGAGATTACATGTACACGTAACATAAAGATGCACGGTAAATGGGGAGAATCATAGCTGTTATTGCACAAGGAGTTTACAACACAAGACAGCCAGTTCATTCAAAAGGCAGTAATTCCATAAAGCCTTGCATGATAGTTTCCTCTAACAGAACCCTTGGTTCTGAAAGGTTGACCTTCTGAACTCTAGTTGTCACTGCTGTATACTCCATGGACTTTCGCTTTCAGCGGCTTTCAATAACTATTGGGAAGCTTGCCCTGGTGGTGATGATAGGGGAAAGCTGGAGGACTGACCAGCCCAGCTACCACCCAGGCCCAGAACCAGGGCTCTGAGCTGACTTAGCTGAACATCTACCAAACCTATGAACTGTTGGACATGTCAAGGGAAGAAACCTATATATCCAAAACAGCAGTATCTCCACAACACAGGACAACAACAAGATATCCAAGAGGAACCCCAGTGAGAGCCTGTTATCAGTGGTGTAGCAGAAATCAGAGGCCACAACCAGACCAATGACTCTTGGCAATGAACATTTGCAAGTAAAGATGAAGAGATTCAAATGGAAAGATTTTTAATTTGTCACCCATGCTTGAAACTAAAACAGTTACACAAATGAAGAATAAAGTAGGTGTTCATTTGCAGGAGTTAAAAGAGGAATATGATTAACAGAGGACACCAGCAGGGATGAAGCAAAAGGAATCTGTGCTATTCTGATTGTACTGATGCTACTATACTGGTAACACAGTTTTAAAAAACACTATCATTGATAAGGAGTTGCCTACAGTACACTTAAATCTCTGTAGAACTTTTAGAACTGAATATAATCTACAATTATATCGATATAATAAGTTTAATTTTAAAAAGGAAAGCTCATATGAAAGAAAAGAACAAGTAATAAATAACATGAATAGTTTTGAATTTAAAGCCAGCCACTAGAGATACTTTATAAAAATTTAATATGCTACCTTAAAATTACCTAGCAAGATCACAACTTAATAAGTGAGAAATATTATATAATGTTTATATATATATATATATTTTCTCTCTAAGAAGATAATCAGGTTTTCATTAAAATAAAATCTACAGAAAATTAGTAGCACATAAATAACTTAGATGAAATATTTTCTAGAAACATAATGAAAGATATTTTTGTGCATTAATATTCTTTTCACATGAATTATGTATGGTTATAATTTCCAAAAAAGAGTCATTTCAAAATTAACTGTACTTATTTATTCATGTTATATTTTATTTTATTTAAAAATTATACTGGAGTATGAATTAGACCTAAGACCTTATGTAGACTAAACAAATGTTCTTCCTCTGAGGTACATCCCTCACTAGTCAGACATTTTAATTTAAATTCACTTCATGTTTATTTTCACGGGAATATTTCAATGTAGACAAAGCAATTTCAACTATTTATTAAATGAGTCTTCCCTTTGCATTTTCAAGCAGCACATTTAAATTACTCAATTTATAATGTATTGTTTCACTAATGAAATTAGAAGATTAAATAAGGTCTCACTTTAAAAAGGTGAGTAGGAACTTGGAATTTCAATGCTCCTAATAAAATATTTAATTCTAAGTCACTGGGGAACATCAAAATTGTGGTGTCCATGTGCTAATGGTAACCATGTGACTTCATCAAGAAAAAAAAAGAATATTATCATTGAACTTCATAAGTTTTGATGTCATTTTTTTGTCAACACTCTTTTCTAGTCCTGGAGATACTGGACCTGCCCCTCACTGGACACTGCAGCAAGATAGCTGGTCCTTCCACACTCAGGAAAGATGGCCCCACCCCTCATCATGGGACAGAGAGAACTGATCTTGATGGCATGGGCATAGCGGAGCTGACTATGCCCCTCACCTAATGGAGGCTGCCCCAGCAGCCCAGACTGGTCAGCTTAGTCACTACCTAGGTCCAGAGCTGGGTCTTCATTTGGCCTACCCTAGTATCTACTCCATTTGGACCAGCTGGAGCTCATGAAGGGACTGGTCCTGTAAAAAGATATCTGCAGGATATCCATGACTCGGTGCTGCCTTGGATACTGGAGAGGAGTTTCAGTGAAAATCCAGTGATGATGGTGTATCATAAACCAGAGGCCTTAAACTAGGCCAATGACTCATTGCAATGAATATTTGCAACTAAAGCTGACTAAACAAAAGGGTATAATGTGTGATGCACCTGTGCTCACAACATCATCAGAAGGACTGAAAAGGTGTTGGAGAGGCAGGAAAGAAGGAGGATCGAAGACGTTTTTTGGTTGTTTGGGCCTCTTTGTTTGCTTGCTTGCTTACTTGCTTGTTTGGGTTTAATTTGGGGTGGGGAGAAATGCTGCAGGGGTGAAGGGAAGATATCAGGGAACTGGGAAGTGAGTACTGTTAGGGTGTATCATGTGAAATTCCCAAAGAATCAAAAAAGAAATTACATTTTAAAAAAATCTGTGGGGAGCTGGCTAGATGGCTCAGCAGTTAAGAGTAGTTGCTGCTGCTGTAGAGGACCAGGGCTCAGTTCTCAGCAAATGCATGTGACTCCAGGTCCGGGGTTACTAATGAGCTCTTCTGACCTCTGTAGGGATCTGCAGGCATGTGCATGCAGTTTCACACAGACACAAAGACACAAGGGACACACACATAAATAAAAATAAAATAAATTGCTTATAAAAACAACACCTTTGGTGGATGGTTGCATTTAGAACCAACCTGTAGTACTGTGTAATTTATTCTAGTTTTTAATTCATTTTAAACAGATATTGTTCTAATACCTAATTTCATATTTAAAATTCTGTAACTTTTAAGAATGGACCTTGGGGACTAGAGAGATATCTCAGTGGTTAGGAGCAGTTGCTGCTCTTGTAGGAGGAGCAGAGTTTGGTTACCAGAGTCCATATCACATGGCTCACAACTGTTTGTAACCCCAGTTCCAGGGTAGCCAAGGCTCTCTCTTGGTCACCACATGGACCTGTGCTCATGTGCACACATCCGCACACTGACAAACTCATGTACTCGTAAATATTTTTTTCAAAATACACCACAAATTATGTTAGCTTTCAGCTCTGAAACTCAAGAACACCCACTACCCATGTCAGCCCCTGCTCTTGGCTGCAGCCTTTTTCTTAAGCAGGAATATCTGCAGGGCTCTTCCTCTGGGGTTACTGATGATGTTGACAATGTTATTCTCCCATGTAGATACTTAAGGGATTTCATGTTTAGCCTTAGTGGTACCAAGTCTCTTCCCTTCCTCTGGGATATAATTCCCTTTGCAAAGACTTTTTCAGAATCACAGGCATTTCTTACAATACTAGGAGAGGCTGATTCACTGCCTGCGGATGAGCAAGATATTATTATTATTATTCCAATATCATCCATCATTGCACATAATATCACATTAGTTTTATAATGTTTTCCCCTCAAAATAAGTGTGAAATAGAATTAAATGTTGCTATATTTTTGTTAATTTAAGGGATATTGAGTGTCTAAGAAAATTAAGTGAAGTTTTTTGAGGTAGTTTAAATAAAGGGTAAAAAAAATGAATAGCAATATCTCACAAAGAACCATTTGTGGTATTTTAGTCAACTAGAAAATCAAAACAATTACCATCCCTGGAAATGGGAGAAATGAATATTTCCATATGTAGAAAGTATAAAGGCATGTGTGTTGGTATATATGTGTATGTATGTCAGTGTGCGTGTTGTATGGTATGCACTTTTGTACACATGTATGTGTGTGAAAACACCTAATTATGTATACAGAGAGTCCAGGGTGGAGATTTCTGGTATCTTTTTCTGTTGCTTTCTTCAACAGTCCTTACCTTTCTTTCTTTCTTTTTTTCCTTTTTATTTACTTGATGTGTATGTGTGTTTTCTCTGAATGCATTTATGTGCACCACATACATACAAAGTTTGCAGAGGCCAGAAGAGGGCAGAAGATGTTCTGTGACAGGAGTTACCAGCTGCTGTAAACTGCCATATGGGTGCTGGCAGTCAAACTTAATGTATTCTGTGAGAACAAACATTACAGTTACCAAGGTACTATCTCTATAGATTCACCTTAGTGTTCTACAGAATGTCTCTCACTGAACTTGGAGCTTGGCCTTTCACATAAAGTGACTGGCTGATGATTTCCCCCAAATACACCCACCTCCACAAACACACATTTATGGAGTTGCAGATCTGTGCCACCATGAAAATTTCTTATTTGGATTCTGCTTGTGAACTTAGGTCTTCATCCTTATGCATTTAGCAGATTACACATGAAACAAATTCCCCAACCCAAAGGGGTTTTAATCTATTCTGATATCTGATGAAGAAATCATTCCTTTATATAGTTATAAGAGACTTTGGTGAGTAATTTCAAGGTAAGCCTAACAATACAACTGTATGTAGTGAAACACTCTCAAGTAATCAACTATTAGAAAAGCAATTTGGACATCTCAGCCTACAGCTCTGGCAGAAAACACTTGCTCTATCTGAAACAACAGTTGTACCCCAGATAAGACACTTAGAGCCCACCCAGCTGTCCGAAACAGCACCCTCTCCCCTCAGATCCATATCCTGGCCAACAACTCCAGCAGAATATCCCTAAGACTCCTTAAAGCCAATCCAGCTGCTCAAATAGCACCTCTTCCCTTCAGCAAACTATCCTGAACCACCGCCCCCCAATATCCCAGAGGCAAAACCAGTTCTAGGAACCCCCGAGGTCACACAGGTACCTGGAATCCCACAGGATACACTGGTATCCAGAAACACAGAGGCCAGGCCAGTTCCCAGAACCTCAGAATCTGAGAGGCAATGCAGACACCCAAGACCCCAGAGAGCATAGAGCCCACCAAACCCCTAGCAAAGACACTTTACTGGACCTGAAGACTTCCTGGTCCCCATAACCACAGGCCACTCTGGCCAGAAGACCAGTAAAGAAACAGAAACCAAGGGAAAGGAAAAAAAAATCTAACACACACACACACACACACACACACACACACACACACACACACACACACATATCTTCCACCACTAACAACAACAGGAATTAACAATCATTGGTCATTAATATCTCTTAATATCAATGCAATTAATCCACCAAATAAAAGGACACAGGCTAATAGAATGGATGTGAAAACAGGATCCATCCTTCTGCTGCACTGAAGAAACAAACCTCCATATCAAAGACAGATACTACCCAGAGTAAAGGGTTGAAGAAAGATTTGCCAAGCATGTGGACCCAAAAAGCAAGGTGGTGTAACCATTCTAATATCTAACAAAAAGGAATTACAAACACAATTAACCAAAAGGGATAGGGAGAACACTTCATACTCATCAACGGAAAAGACCATCAAGATGACAGTTCAGTTCTGAACATCTATGCCACCAGCACAAGGGCACCCACATGTGTAAAGAAAACATTATTAGCCGGGCGGTGGTGGTGCACGCCTTTAATCCCAGCACTCGGGAGGCAGAGCCAGGCGGATCTCTGTGAGTTCGAGGCCAGCCTGGGCTATCAAGTGAGTTCCAGGAAAGCTACACAGAGAAACCCTGTCTCGAAAAACCAAAAAAAAAAAAAAAAAAAAAAAAAAAGAAAAAGAAAAAGAAAAAAAAAAGAAAGCATTATTAAAGCTTAAATCACATATCCAATGTCACAGATTAATAGTGGGAGACTTCAAGACCCCACTCTCAACAATGGACAAGTCATCCAGTCAGAAATTAAACAAAGAAATAATGGAACTAACAGTTGTTATGGCTTAAATGGCCTAAGAGATATCTATGGAACATTTCACCCCAAAACTAAAGAACATACCTACTTCTCAGCACCTCATGGGTCATTCTCCAAAATTGTTCACATACTCACTCACAAAGGAAATCTCAACAGACACAAGAAAATTGAAATAGCCTCTTATATCCTATCTGACCACCATGGATGTTGGATTTCAACAACAGAAACAACAGACAGCCTACAAAATCATGGAAACTGAAGAACTCTCTACTGAGTGACCACTGGGTTAAGACAGAAGTAAAGAAAGAAATAAAAGACATTCTAAAATTCAATAAAAAATGAATGCACAATATACCCAAACTTCAGGGACACAATGAAAGTGGTGCTGAGAGGAAAATTCATAGTACTAAGTGCCTTCATAAAGAAATTAGAGAGAGCTCAATATCTTCTACTATTTGAGCACACCTGAAATCTCTGAGATAAAAAAGAAGCAAACACTTCCAAGGGGAGTAAGTGGCAGGAAATAATAAAACTCAAGGCCGAAGTCAATAAAATAGAAACAAACAGAACAATGCAAAGAATCAATGAAACGAAGAATTGGTTCTTTGACAAAAAACAATGAGATAGACAAACCCTTATCCATACTAACTAAAATGCAGAGAAAGAATATCCAAATCAACAAAATCAGAAACAAAAAGTTGGGCATAACAATGAAATCCAAAGAATCATTAGTTAGTAATTCAAAAGTCTTTACCACAAAAAATTTGGAAAATCTAAAAGAAATGAGCAAAGTTTTTGATACATACTACTTAGCAAAACTAAATCAAGATCATATAAACAATTTGAATAGAGCTATAACCCATAAAGAAAGAAGAGCTGACATTAAAAGTTTCCTGATGGAAAAAAAAAGAAAAAGAAAAAACAGGATATCTAAAATAGTCCTGTACAATAAAGGAACTTCCAGAGGTATCATCATCCCTGATCTCAAGCTCCACTACAGAGCTATAGTAATGAAAACTACATGGTATAAAAGACATGTTGATGAATGGAAATGGTAAAATGAAGGTAAATGATAAAAAGACATGTTAATCAATGGAAATAAATTGAAAATCCAGACTTATATTCACACACTTATGGACTTCTGATATTTGACAAAGAAGCCAGAGGTATGGAATGTAAGAAAGAAAGCATCATTAACAAATGGTGCTGGCCTAATTGGATGTTGGCATGTAGAAGAATGAAAATAGATCCCTATCATCCGGCACAAAACTCAAGTCCAAGTGGATCAAAACCCTGAACATAAATACAGATACACTGAACCTGATAGAAGAGTGAGTTGGAAATATCCTTAAATGTATTGGCACAGGGGACAACTTTCTGAACTTGATGGCAATAGCATAGACACTAAGATCAACACTTAATAAATGGGACTTATGATATTGAAACATTTCTGTAAGTCAAAGGACACTATCAATAGGACAAAACTGCAGCCTGTAGAATGGAAAAATATTTTCACCAACCCCATATATGACAGAGGACTGATTTCCAATATATATAAAGAACTTAAGAAATGGGACATCAAGAAACCAAATAATCCAATTAAAAAGTAGGGTACAGATCTAAATACAGAATTCTCAACAGAGGAATCTCCAATGCCGGAGGAACACTAAGAAATGTTCAACACCCTTAGTCATCAGTGAAATGCAAATCAAAACAACTCTGGAATTCTGTTTTGCACCTGTAAGAATGGCTAGGATCAAAAGCACAAGTGACAGCTCATGCTGCCAAGGATGTGGAGCAAGGGGAACACTCCTTCACTGTAAGTGGGAGTGAGAACTTGTATAGTCACTTAAGAAATCAATATGGCCATTTCTCAAAAAACTGGGAAGCCATCTACTAGAAGATCCCACTTTACAACTCTTGGGCATATATCCAAAGGTTGTTCAATCATACCACAGGACACTTGCTCACAGCAGTACCTGAAAACAACCTAGAAGTCCCTTAACTGAGGAATGTATAATGAAAATGTGGGTACATTTACACACTGGAGTATCACTCAGCTGTTAAAAACAATAATATCATGAAATTTGAAGGTAAATGAATGGAAATAGAAAAAAAAATCATCCTGAGTGTTGTAATCCAGACCAAGAAAGACAAGCATGTTATGTACTCACTCATAAGTAGATATGAAATATCCACTTGAGCTGTAAAATAAAGGATAACTATAATACAGTCCACATATGTAGAGAGACTAAATAATAAGGAGGGTTTAAGGGGGGACATATAGATCTCCCTGGGAAATGGAAATAAAAAAGATTTCATGAGTGAATTGAGGGTAGGTGGGGATGGGAACATGAGAGATCAGGTTGGGTGCCATAGGGAAATAGTACCAAAAGGGTCTACTGGAAAGGGGAGGGATATTTCACATAAAATCTGGCACAAAGAAATCTCCCAGGAATCTACAAGGGTGACAGAGAAAAGAGAGAGAAAGATGGAGAGAGACAGAGACCAGAGAGAGGAAAGAACTCACTGTGCCAGCAAGCAAGCATGTTCTCCACAGTTTGTTTGGAGGTCAAAGGATAACTCTAGTGAATTAGGTTCTCTCCTGCCCACTTGTGAGATTTTGGGATCAAACTCAGGTCATGAGAGCCTTTGTACAATTACCACTGCCTACTAAGCCAGTTCTCACCCTTCTTAATGCTGCAACCCTTTAAAACAGTTCTCCCAGCCACAAAATTATTTTTGTTGCTACTTCATAACTGTAATTTTGATACTGTTATGGATCTTAAAGTAAATATCTTACATGCAAGACATTTGATATGTGACCCTGTGAAAGGGTTGTTAAACCTCCAAAAGGGTTGCAACCCACAGGTTGAGAGTCATTGTACTAAGCTAACTGACTGGCCAAATAGCTTGAGGATTTTAATAACACATGGGCTGCACAGATAACCATAGGACATTCAAAGCCTGCCTTGTCTGTCTGCTGGTATTAGTATCACCAAGATAAGTGGACTATCTGAATCTGTGAGTCCAGACACATCTAGCAGAGTTCAAGATTTCTGAAATGAACAAAATTTTACATGATTTCTGAAAGAACACTAATAATTACTGAGGCAGGATAAAAAGACAGGAAGGGCCTCACTTTGGGGTCTACTTAATACTTCCTACTGCCTTAGGAAATGACACACAACTGATAAAGCCAAAATTGCCTGCAGATATAATGTTCATTATTCCCAAAGACATCACAATCCAGTATCTATGAAGAATAAATAAATTATACTTATTCTGGGTCCCTATGTCAGCTTGAGCTTATTACGATCAATCTCTCATCCCGCAGCCAAACAGTCTAACTCATAGAGCCACCTTCCAGTTCCATTTATAAAAGCGAATTCTTAAAGAAACAGATAAACCACCTATATTTTTCTTTTCTTTTATTATTGTTTATTTTCGTATTAAAATTATTATATAATTATGTCATTCAACTTTCCCTTTCCTTCCTTCAAACCCTCCCAGATACCCTAAGTTATTCTTTTTCAAATTAATAACCTCTTTCTTGACTATATGTTGTTAGATGAATATCTATGTGTGTATATACATATGTAATTCCTAAGTAAAACCTGCTCAGTCTGTATAATGTTACTTGTACATGTCTATTGCAGGGTTGACTATTGGTATTGAATAACCAATAGCTGTGCTCTTCTTTGGAGAAAGCTGTTTCTCCTGCTCTTAGTATTTCTTCGTTGCCAGTAGTTCTTTATGTAGTATTTAAGCCTCACAGTCTTTCCCCTGCCCATTGCTGTCCTTGTTCTCTCTTTCAATTCTCTCTGTAAAATCTAAATATTGACTATCTCAGTTTTCCTTAAGAAGCACCTCTAATTTTGCTTTACTCTGACTCATCCCAAAATTCCTTTGCATAGTAGTTCAGAGTTTGGGTTTACCTGAATGAAAATCCTGGGATCTCCTCAGACAATGAATGGCCCTTGAAGGGAATACAACTGTGAAACATTGTTGGTCTGATTATCTTAATTACCACTTTCCATTCAGCCTGCTCTTCTTGCTTGTGCTTCTTTCTCTTCCCTACTCTGTAATTTTCTAGCCTGGGATCCATCAAGTGTCAAATGAACTCATAAATCACTTACAGTGAACACTATAAAGATATCCATATCTCATTCCTGGGTCATTTGGGGAAATGCATGACATGCCTAGAAGACATCACCACAAGCATGTATTTCTTATCTATCATAAGCCACTTCCCTGCATTTGTTAAAATCAAGAGGGCCATGCAAAACCTTGTTGAGATATATACCAGCTTAGTGTTCTGAATCAGGAAATTTTAAATCTAAAACATAACAGATTTTCAAACCTTTCTTTTTTATTTTATTTTTATCTCTATGTTTTTATTATTTAATTTATATTTTAAGATTATAATAAAATTATATTATTTCCCCTTCCCATTCTTCCTCTTGAACCCTTCCATATACCCTTTCTTATGGATTTTGTAACCCATGAACTCTGTTTTTTTAAAATTATTATTACATACATATATGTATATATCCTGTCTTTGCTAAGTTGCTTTTGGTCATGGTAATAGTAACCCTAATTTAGACACCGCCCTTTCATTTCTTCCTTCAATGTCTCCTCTTACACAATCTAAAATTTATGGGCTCTTTTTCTTAATTTTTGTCACATATATGCATAAATATATAAACATAGCTTCCTCAATCTTTTGGGTTTTAGTGGTATGTATACTATTTCAGGATCACCACTTGGGTTTTAGTTAGCATGACTATTGCTGTGATGAAACACCATAATAAAAAGCAACATAAGGAGGAAAGGGCTAATTTTACTTAATATTTCCCATCACTGTTTATTCTTGGAAAAAATCAAGACAGGAACTCAAACAGGGCCTGAATCAGGAGACAAGCTCATAAAGAGTTCATGAAGGAGTGCTGCTTCCTGTCTTGCTTGGCTTTACTTCTCTCAAAATCCAGGCCTACTAGGCAAAGTATGTCCCCACCCACAAAGGCTGGGCCTTCCACATCAATTACTAATTAAGAAAATGCACAACAGACTTGCCTATAGCTAGATTTTACAGATGCATTTTCTCAACTGAGGTTTTGTTTTTTCTCCTCCCAGATGACTCTAGCTTGTGTCAAGTTTGACATAAAAACTAGCCAGTCCAATTGACCCATTTTTAAGGTGATGCATAAACACATCCCTTATTAAACATAACCTTTCCTTTCTTGTCATCTATAAGATCTCATATCAATATTTATGTTACAACAGAAAACATTAGAAACTTCAAAGCCCCATGGTCTTTAAAAATTCAAACATTTTCAAAGTTCATTCTCTTTAATAATCCAAAGTCTATATAAAACTCCAAAATCTTTTTTAAAAGTTCTAGTTTCTGAATTCTGGGCTCCAGTAAAATAAAAAAAAAATAAGTTATATACTTTCTCATTCCAAAAAGAAAATATCAGGGCATTGTGACTCAAAGCAAATCCAAATTCAAACTGTAAAAGTCATAGTGTCTAAAATCTAGGACTCATTAATAGTCTTCTGGGCTCCTCAAAAAAGTTAACCACCATACACAAAGCTTGTCTCATAGGCTCAGGTGGCTCTACTCCATAGCTGCTGTTCTTGGAAGTTGTCCTATGGCACTGGGGCCTCCCAAGTGTTGAAGTCTCTTGCTTTAACTGGGCTGTACTTTTCACCAATAGAATCTCCTGGCCTCTACTTTTGGTACCAAGCATCCACTGCTCTCAATGATCCCTACATGCCTTCAAACCTGTACTGCAATGGTGGGGGAATGTCTTTCTGTATGCTGTGAATATGTGTTGCTCTAATGGATTGATAAATAAAGCCATTTGGCCTGTGGCAAGATAGCTTAGAGGCAGGTGGGAAATTAAATGAGAGAGGCAGGAAGAAGGCTGGGAGAGACACCAGCTAGCCACCCAAGGAGCAACATGTAATGGAACGCAGGAAAAGCCATGGAACACGTAGTGATACACAGATTAATAGTTATGGGCTTATTTAAGATATAAGATCTAGCTAGCAAAAGGCTTGAGCCATGGTCGTGCAGTTATAATTAATATAAGCCTCGGTGTGTTACTTGGGGGACGCAAGTGGGAGAGATTTGTCCTGACTACCAGCAGGCCTGGACACAGGAAATCTTCCAACTACATTGCAACACATAAACACTTGTAAATGAAAATTAGTATTCTCTAACATAGCTCCATTGCATATACAGAGCATAGAACATCACCTGAAGAGTAGTTTGTATATCTAGTGAGACTGTTAGAGACAGCTTCTTCGTTAGGGATAGAGATTATGTCCACTTCTACTCTCAGCACTGGGACTCCATCAAGCCTGGACCTGTGAGAAGGCCCCGTGCATGCTACCACAATCTCTGTGAGTACATATGTCCACTGGTTCTGCTGTGTTTGGGAGGCCTTGTTTCCTTGGTGGTTTCATCTGCTATTTTACAGATCCAGCTAACCAGCATCAATTATTTCAGCTCAGTCATGTTATACTTTTCTTAATCAGGGCTGTTTCCCTAGCCACAGCTAACTAAAAATACAGATTATTTTATTATTTGTTTATTTTTATTGAAAATAGTTTAGTCTCTCATGCAATATGTCCGGATTACAGTTTTTCCTCCTTCCAGTCCTCCCAGGCCCATCCCCCTTCTCCTTAGATCTACTTCCTTTCTGTTTCCCTTCAGAAAAGAACAGGCCTTCAAGAAACAACAACCACACATACACACACACATACAAAAAAAAAATACAAAAGTCAAAGCAAAAGCCCTCGTATCTTGGCTAGACAATGTAACTCAGTAGAAGGAAAAGAGTTCCAAGAGCAGGCAAAAGAATTAGAGATACATGTTCTTTCACTGTTAGGAGTCCCAGGAGAACACCAAGGCAATACACACAAAATATATTCAGATAACCTGGTGCAGAACCTTGTAGTCACAGTGCTTGACATTTCAGTCTCCCTGAGCCCATGTGAGCCATGAATACTTGAGTCTGTGGGTCATGTTCTCCAGGTGTCCTCCATCCTCTCTGACGACTACAACCCTTACCCATTCCTGAGGGATTTTCCTACTTTTACTACTTAACTAGATCTGTTTTGCTGTGTCACAAGTGGAAAAGGAACCACAAGAAACCCACCATTCTGCGGTAAACATTCAACCTTTCATAACGTGACTGTTGGTGTATCACACAACGTTGTCAACCCAAACATAGCCAGGGTATTGTAAGCAATCAAGAATAAATGTGATCAGTTTTATGGTTCAGGGCAGCAGCCACCCTACTGGAAGCTTTACCCTCTCAGAATCAGCCTTCATAGTAGTCACTCTAAAACAATTACACACACACACATACACACACACACACACACACACACACACACACACACACATACACACACACTCACCCACACATACATACACACACATACACACACAGACTGCTGTTGGGCACACTAGTACATACCTGTAATCTCATCACTTCAGGACATTGAAATAAAAGAATTTTGAGGCTGAATCCACTCTTGTCTTGCAGTAACACCACATTTAAAGAGAAAATGCTGTTAGACAATTAATAAATGATACGTATTTGGAAGAGAAATAGGCCTTAAACACATTACTTAAAAGTTTTACTAAACCTGGAAGATAACAATATCACTGGGAATTATTAAAATTCAAGCAAAACAACAAAAGTCCTTTGTCCTCTGTGAACTCTTCATTATAATTGCATAACACACACAGGTCTAAATATCCATCTTTATTTTAGTTATGTGACTTCTAGCCACTATAGACATTATTACTTAAAATAGTGAATTAATGATGTGATACAATAAGGAAAATCGTTTCAGTGTTCTTATAATGTTGGACCCAGAGGCCTTCATTCTTATTTTAACTTCTTTATTTTGGGAAATTTCACATATATAAAAATATGAATGGGACAATAATGATAAATCTTAATGAACCAACCATCCATATTCATTAATTACTGACTTCTGGGAAATTTTGTTTCATATAAAACTTAATTCACTTCTTCAATACATCTCCCTTTTTCAGTTGAAAATATATTTTGTATAATATATTCTGATAACTGATTCCCCTTCCTCATCTCCTTCTAGATCTTCCTCATCTCTCTACTCATAAAACTCCAATATCTGTGTCTTATTTTGCCTCTCACTTTAGGAAACACACAGGCAAATAAAATAAACAAATTGAAAAAAGAAAAAAGAGGCAAAAAATACAACACTCATAGAGAAACGAAACTTATAAAATAACAAAATTGGAAACCATAATATACAAGCAAAAGACGAGCAAGATAAAAAAATGCACAAACAAAGCAAGATGATAGAAATAAAATCACCTTTGAGTTTGTTTAGTATTGGCAATCTACTGATGTGTATGGGACCTGCCCTTAACTGGGATTTGTATACCCAGGGAAATTCTGTTTAACGAAACTACTTTTTTCCTTTGCAAGTGACTATCAATTAGTGATAGTTTCACCACTAGTGACAGGAGATTGTGCCCACTTTTCTTCTCGACACTAGGAACACATCTGCCTTGGAACTGTGCAGTTTCTGTGACTGTGACCAGAGCCTCTGTGAGTTCTTATGAGTGTCAGTCTTGTTGTATCAAAAAACAAACAAAACAAAAAACAAACAAAAAACCCCACTGTTTTCTTCTTGTCATCCACAACCTCTGGCTCTTATAATCTTTCTGCCTTCTCTTACATAATTCCCTGAACCCTGAGGTGAGGGGTATGCCACATATTCTTAATTCAAAATAGAAAAGGTCCCAAACAGAGTCTTTAAAATGCTGTCAAACTTCTCTGTAAAACTTCACAAACTAGGCCTCCATCATCTGAATTGTTTTTGCCAGGATCACCAGGCAAAAAGGGTTCCCTACCCACAATGGGCTAATGCCCCACCACCATCAATTACTAATTAAGAAAATGCTTAACAGGCTTGCCCATAACTAGATATTATGGACACATTTTTTTAACTGAGGTTCCCCCTCTGATGACTCCAGCTTTTGTCAACTTGACATGAAAACTAGCCAGCACAATTTGGAATTGAATAACCCATTATGGATATAATACCTGGGAAAGATTATTTCTCTTGCTCTGAGCAATCCTTAATTGTCATTAATTTTTAGTCTAGAAAAGGTGCCATGATATTTACCCCTCCCATGTTAGCATTTCTATTTTTATTGTACTTATCTGGGTCTTATTAAGGAGACATATTGTTGAGATATTATAGAGGAAATTTCCATGACATTCTTAGGAGACACAATTTTACAATAACTTCCTATTTCCTCTGACACTTGAAATCTGTCTGTTCCTTGTTCTATGATGTTACCTGTGCCTTAAGTACAGGAATTGTGTTGGTGACATATTTATTAGGGCTAGGCAAACAGATTTTTATTTTTTAATGTGATATTTAAAGAATTTCATAAATGAGTATTGTGTTTAAATGATTTCCATCCCTTTTCTCCCTTTTAACTCCTCCCATCCTTAAACTTCCCCTCAAATTATTGTTACATATATGTGTATCAATAACTATTATATAACAATATGTAATGCATGTCCATCTATAAGTATTTATAAATATAGCTTGTTGTGTGTATTATATGTCTTGAAAAAGCCTGCTGTGTTGTTCCCATGTTTATGTGTTTTGGGCTTACTACTTGGTATTAGATAACTTGTTAATGGATTCATTCCTAGAGATGACTGATTCTCCTTTTTTCAAGTCATTATTTGCCAGTAGCTCTTCTGCTAGGGGTGAGGCCTTGTGAAATTTCCCCCATTTGCATTACTATGTTAACTGTTGCTACTGTAGGGCAGGTCTTGTCTAGGTGAACATATTTTTGAGATGTTATGAATGCATCTCCCATATCATGTTTAGAAGACACTATTTAGCAGTAGATTCCTAATCCTGTGCCTCTTATAATCCTCTTATAGTCTCTATCCAACCCCTCATCTGTGATGTTCCTTGAGCCTTAAGTATAAGAGTTCCATTGTAGTTATAGGAAATTAGAGTGACTACCACATCATCAATTCTTCTCTGTATTTTTTTTTTACCAGTTGTGGATGTCTGTAAGTGTCATCATATACTGAAAAAAACAAACAAACAAACAAAAAAAAACAAAAAACAAAAACTTCTCTCTTTGAATGAGAGCTACACCTATCTCTGGGTCTAAGGATAAGTATTTGGAATGCAGGTAGAAACTATACCGCTTTAGGAAACTATCAGTAGTGGGTTCTCTTTTAGGGTCCATGACCTCTATGTCATGGATCACTGGCTAGGTTTAAAGTATTGGATATGAATATTATCCTATTAAGCAAGACTGAAGTTTAATTAGAGGGCTATTATTTAACACTAAGACATAAATGCCAGTACTGTATCCTTGAAGGTATCTTGTAAGGTTGGTCATTGCTGTGGTTTAGGCTTACAGATGGTTTAGAGTGCTTTTCTCCTTTGTCAGTTTGCAGAATATCTTAAGATACCATGAGAGATTGCCTAAAGTATATGCTATCTCCTCTATACTTAATAGACTTGCTAATTTTGTTTCAATTTGATTAATTTTGCATTTGTATTCTGTGTTATAGTCAAGGGTCAGGCTTGTTCAGTGTAGAAGGAAACCCTCCTGTTACTGGTGGCAGTGTTGGGGTGAATCTTCCTTCCAACATCAACACTGTGACTAATCATATTATTGTTCCTTTACTGCTCAGTTTAAGCAGAATTTCAGGACATCAATAGGAGTTATTTGCTCCACATAACAGAAATATGTGCCTAAATTCTGAGGAAAATATATTTTATTTTTGTAAACAAGTATAAAATATAAGGTCAAACATGAAGATTAGCAGATTTGGAAGGGAAATTCTGGGATGAGATAAAAGATCAGAAGCTTTTTCTAGTGGATATGAATTCAAATATCAAGGTGATAAAAGAAAGACTATATTCTGAAAAGGAAAAACAAAGCAGAAAAGCTTTGAGAATCACAAAAGAGTTGAGCAGATAAAGAAACTGAGAGGTGACACAGAAAATAAAAACTGATTCACAAGTAAACCAGGGCTACAGGGAGAAGGGAAGCCTAAAGCTGCAGCCACAAAGTAACCTCAGAGATAGTAGACAGAACAAGTGAAAGCCAACTGTGTGGCATACCAGCAGGCAAATCCCATAGTTCCTCAAGCCTTGGATGTAGTTTAGCAGGCTGAGGGAGATCCGATACTGACTCCTGCATTTTGAGCTATTTCTGAGGAAAATAAAAATCCATTGCACCAATGCCATATCTGAGAGTAATATTATCCTGTGCCATATTGTGAACAGTCATATAATTTAAGATAGACATGCTCGTGAACCCAGAAAATGAAAAGCAATCACAGGTCAGGAAACCTAACTATACCCTGTCCTGATGTTTGATTGAGAAAATTGCCACAAAATACAGTCATGTAGAGGTGTTGGGTTAGATGTAGGCCTGCTGAGATATTTAAGCAGAAGTGAGCTCCAACTGTGAAAGACATTGTGGTAACCAATCTCTCCCATCATGATTAGGAGCTAGACATGTTGCTTCTGTGTCACTGTGGAGGTTGGATAATCCCATACACATGGATGTCAGAATATATCCTCTGAAGTTTTTTCTCTTTGCCATATGCAGTTTGCTGATTAGCAAGACTGAAAGTTCTGGGCATAGTTTCAGAAGACTTCTCCATTTCTGTAAAACATTCTTTTCTCTAGAGGGATAATATGTAGTTCTTTATTAAATGAATGTCTATATAGTCAGGCAGAGTTACTGATTCTTCTGTTCACCCACCTCCAGTGCATAACTCAAGTCTTTACCTACTCTGATGCTTGAAAGAGATACTCCTTTGTCATGTGTGGTTCTATTACTATAGAGCAGATCATTCTGCCAGATCCATGGGCTATAAGACATTTAGAGTCAACAGCAGCTTCTAGTATTTAAGAAAATCTATACATCAATAATGTACATACCATGAATAAATCTATAAACAAACCTCATTCAGAAGACTTTGAAATGTATCATTAAGAATAAACCTAAATATGTAAGTAGAATACCACTACAAAGCATAGAACACTAAACACTAGAGGAAGAAGTGGAAGACAATATACCAAGGTAGAAATAATCTTCATGTTTGTTGATCAGTTTAATTAATATTGTAAAAAATAATAAATTATCAATAATGATCTATAAGTTCTATGCACCATGCATCAAAATCTCAATGACATTTTTTCCAAAGTAATAGAAAAGATCAATTCTAAAACTTACATGGAGAAACAGACATAATGATTAGCAGAGCAATTCTGATAAAAAACATGCTGGAGTTATCACAACACCTTATTTCACAACATTTGATTTCAAATTACACTACAAATCCATTAAAAAATGTGGCACAAAAGCAAGCATATACATATATAGACCAATGGAAGAGAATGCAGAACTAAGAAATAAACCCTTGCAGCTACAGTTACTCACCTTTTGACAAATTTTCAATAACATTAACCTGAAAAAAAATGTGGTCAAAAGGTAATGTCAAAAATTAAATATTTATATGTATCAGCATAAAAGGAGATGCACATCTATCACACTATACATAATACTCCCATAAATCAAATTCTCAATATTAAATCTTGAAGATTTGAAATTAATAGATGAAACCATGGTGAGCTTCAAAATACAGGCAGTAGAAACAACTAGTAAACATGTCTGCTACAGTCCTGGAAATGTCAGCAAGAATTACTAGAAACACATGAGACTGAACAACCGCTGCTCAGCAAAGGAAACAATTGCCCAAGTGGAGAGACAGTCTCCAGAATGTTAAAAAATTTAATAAATTAGTTTTTTTCCAGGAGGGATTACTACCCTGAATACATAAAATCTATAACTGATGAAAAATAACAGAAAATAAATGTATGAAATTATAAAAATTCACAGAAAAGAAATTTATCAATCAATAAGCTCTTAACAAATGAATAAGTAAAATGTATATACAATATATTCTGTGGCTGCATTTCTGCTGAGCTACTCCTGGCCTGGCTCCAGAGAGCAGCACCTAGCCCTAATCCTTCCTTTGTTTAACCCATACCTTTTGTTTCTCTTATCACCCTATGTGAATCTTGTCTGAGAGTCTCCCAAGGATCAAAGGCCCATGCAAAACTTGGTTCAGGAAAACAGGGAAACCATGGTACCTGAAAAATCTGGGAATTTGCACTTGGCATTGTATCTTTGGGAGCTCCGTTCAGCTTGTTTTGAGCATATGGAATCACCTGGATAAACTGTAAATAGAGAGAAAATTAAAAATGCCCTGGGCAAATGGAAAGTGCTTCAGTCCTTAGAGGCTGGACCCCCTGCAGCCAAGAAAGGTTATATTCATTCTTTTTTTTTTTTTTTATTTTATAGGTGGACTGTCTTTTATTTTTTTTTCCATCACAAGCAATTTATTTTGTTCTGTTCATTCACAGTTAATACAGAAAATACTTGAAAACATTTCCATATAATGTTTGACACAGAAATCATCAAATAGAAGTATACAATGTTGACAGGAGACAGTACATTTATAATTTATAACCCCAAATGTATTTATAAATTAGAAATGGAAAGATCTACAAATGAAATTATGAAGGTTCACCAAAGTCATTTAATCTGTCAGTTTCTCATTCATTTTTATGTCTTAATAATATTCTATTGTATGAATAAGCCACATTTTATTTCTCTCCAGTATTTGATAGCTATTTGAGTTGTTTTAATTTTTTTACTGTTAGCAACACACTGCTATAAACCTTCATGTACATGTTTCATAGGTGCACATTTTCAGTAGTTTGAGGATATATATATATTATAAAAAATATAATATATATTCATTCTTAAGGTGCCTTTGAGTCTTCTTTCCACTGATCCATGTGAACCCACACACCCGTGCCATGACACTTCAAGATAATATGTATATTCATATATGTGAGTGTAATACATATAATTTATATATATATATATGGGTATATATAATACAGAATAATATAATATAAATATTATATAATATATGAATACTATTGAGAAAAAGAAGAAGCCATATAAAGGGGAGCAACAGAGAGTAGGTTGGTGAGGAAATATCAAGGCACATGAAATGTATATGTGACTATAAAAATGAAATTTCTTTTGACATAGTTAATATATGCTGATCAAAATGATTGTCTGGGAAAGTTCGATGACTCAGCAAATAAAAATATTTGACACCAATTCTACTGACCTGAAATTGATCCCTCTGATCTACATAGTGTAAAAAGACAACTGATTCCTACAAATTTCCCTCTAACTTCCATTCTGCAAAGAAGAAATTTGGAATTGCAACAATTGGTTTATTAATCATAACAACACTTTAGTTTGGATGAGGACAACTTCCATTCAGCTATATATGTTGTCTAAACAATCTGTCTGTGTATCAGATTCTTGCTTTGTGCCATTAGAAATGTGATTAATCTCTCTGAAGCTCACTACCCCCATCTCTAAAAACTGACATGGCTTTACTTATACATACACAATAGAATCAAAATGGTGCTCCCCAAGTGTTAATAATTAGAAAAAAGTCAACTATCATTTTTCTCCAGCACAGACACAAACACATCCCAGAGTTACTTGTATATAGAATGTTCACATTATAACCCGACACCCCATTATGTATTGTTTCTGTGTCATTTGAGTATTGTTACCTGTTTATTGACTGGACTGATTGTAAACTAACTTGGCTGAACCTTAGAATGCATGATAAAACACATGGTAAGCTGAGTCTCAGCAAACCCATATAAGCACTTATTTGAAGAGATGCTAGCACAATTGGATGAGAAAGCTTCAAATAAATGTATACCACTTTCTCTTCTCCACAACTAATTAGTTCATAGATGCAGATTTTCATTATGTTAACCCTTTTCTAACTATCTCCTTTCATTGAGTTCCAGGTCTACCACTTTTTATTGCTGGTCACTATTAATGCTTTCCCATCCTAGCTTACTGCCTCTTCTCTATTTTCTTTCTATTTTCAATCCTGAACTATTAGACAGGTTGTCATCATTGCTGCCATCACTGTGTATGTGGATCACTCCCAAGTCATTGAGATCACATGTATTTTTAAATAACCATGGATAGCTGGTCTTGTTGGTCTTTGTGGTTAGCCTTAATTTTCCTACTTTAGAAAATCAAGTATTTATATGTCTGAACTTCTGAACAATAGTAATTATAAAGAAGAAAAGAAAGCTGCCTTTCTATGATGGCAGTCTCTCACCATCTTCCATTAGAGTAAAATTCCACACTGTGTAACAGAGTATAAGGCCTGTTTCCCAGGACCTTGAAAAACCAGATATTAACAAATTCATCCCAATTTTCCCTTGAATTTGAACTCATTTAGGTGAATCTAAACCATTTCCACATTTACAGCATAAATAAATCAAATACACAGGTATTACATATGAGTCAGACAAACAGCAAAGATTCTAACACAGGAAGTATTTTTTGGATTGTTTATTTTTATGTTTATATTTTATTAAGAAATTTTTATTCATTTCATATACCAACCATAGATCCCCCTCTCATACCTCCTCCTGCTTTCCCTCAGCCTCCCCACCTCCATCAACCCATTACCCATCTCCTCCTCCAAAAGTGTAAGGCCTCCCATGGTGAATCAGAAATGCCCAGCACATTCAGCTGAGGCAGGTCCAAGCCCCTCCCCCTGCATCAAAGCTGTGTGAGATGTCCCATCATAGGTAGTGGGCTCCAAAAAGCCAGTTCATGCACCAGGGATGGATCCTGGTCCTACTGCTAGGGGGCTCCTTAAGCAGATCAAACTGCACAACTGTCTTGCTTATGCAGAGGACCTAGTCCAATCCCATGGAGGTTCTATAGTTGTTGGTCTAAAGTTTATGAATTCCCACTAGTTTGGTTTGGTTGTCTCTGTAGGTTTCCCCATCATGATCTTGATGCCCCTTGCTCATAGAATCCCTCGTCTCTCTCTTCTACTTGACTCCTGGATCTCAGCCTGTTGCTTGGCTGTAGATCTCTGCATCTGCTTCCATTAGTTCCTGGATGAAGGCTCTATGATAGATAGTTATTCACCAATCTGATTACTGGGGTAAGCTGGTTTAGGTACCCTCTCCACTATTGCTAGTGGTCTACACTGGGGTCATGTTTGTGGATTCCCAAACTTCCCTAGCAACAGGTTTCTCCCTATCCCTTTGAAGTCTCCCTCCATCATGGTACCTCTTTAATTGTTCTCCCACTCCTTCCCTGTTCCAGCTCAACCATCCTGTTCTCTTATGTTCTCATCTCCCATCCCCTACCCCCTACTGCTCCCCTCACCCATAGTTTACTCATGGAGATCTCATCTATTTCCCCTTCCTAGGATGATCCATATATCCCTCTTAGTGTCTTCCTTGTTAGCTAACTTTCTGGAGATGTAGGTTGTAGTCTGGTTATCCTTTGCTCTACATCTTATATCCACTTATGAGTGAGTACACACCATGTTTGTGTTAGTTTTATGCAGCTATTTACCATTCGAGAACAGTCACAGGCACCGGTGTCTCCTGGGTGTTAAACTACAAAGGAAAACAGGTGCCTTGAGATTTGTATGAGATAAGGCTTATCTCAGATAAAAATTAAAAGCATATTCCAAATCTCATTCTCTCACTCTTGCTAACATTAACCAATTAAATTTTGATAGCATAGTACTAAAATTATAATATCATGGCTACCAGCTCAAGATTTTAAATTTCCTGTGGCTGCTTCTTAACATGTTTAAAAATTCTTATGAGCTCCAGAGCTAGCTTGAATCCACATGGACAGGTCTGATCCACTTCAGCAGCACCTTGTCAGACCCAAACAGCCATAGAGCCCTAAGCAGTGGAAAGTATTGGACGATTCTCAAAGTAGCTGAGGACAACCCACTACCTCAGGACATCCGGCTACCACTAAAGCCTCCTTCCCTACTCTGGAGAGTTAACCGATTCCCACCAATATAGCAGGAAGCAGTTTCAGAAGACATGGCACCTACATTCCCATTCACCCACCATTTTTTATAATAAGCAAAGTGTGTGGTGGAGTGTTGCTACATGACCATACATGCGCTGTCTAGTAGTCAAGCAAGAGGCTTAGTCAAGCCGGGGCCATATGTCCTATGTAATCTGTGTGCTGTGTGGTCACGTAATTTGCATGCAACGTAATCACATAATCTACGCACATGTGTGGCATACATAGCTAGGTAAGTCCATATGCAAATGTTCAGGAGAATCCATAAAAAGCAGGTCACAGACTCCTTGTCCCTCTTCTTCTTCCTCTCTCTCCTTGCATGACCATTTTCATAGGCCTAAGCACATCTTTTCTTAAACTCTTGAAGTGGGTTTTGTTGTACCTCATGGCTTTTCTTGCCTGGTAGAGAGCTCTGCTTAATGAATAATACAGTGCTGCAAAATAATAACTAATAGTTTGTTCTTCTGAGTCTCCTGAAACTAAGAAGTTTCTGTAAGGCAAAGGACATGGTAAATAAGATAAAATGGCAACCTACAGTATGAGAAAAGATCTTCATCTCTGCCACATCTGACAGAGGGCTGATCTCCAAAATACATAAAAAATTCAAGAAACTGGAAATCAAAATACCAAACAAACAATCCAATTAAAAAATGAGCTACAGAAATAAACAGAATTTTCAACAGAAGAATCTCAAATGGCCAAAAGATATATAAGGAATTGCTCAACATCCTTAGTCATCAGGGAAATGCAAATCAAAACAACTCTGAGATACCATCTTACACCTGTCAGAATGGCTAAGATAAAAAACACCGAGGACAGCTTATGTTGGAGAGGATGCGGAGCAAGGGGAAGACTCCTTCCTCCATTGTTGGTGGGAGTGCAAACTTGTACAGCCACTATGGAAATCAGTATTGGCAATTTCTCAGAAAATTGGGAATCAATCAACTTCAAGATCCAGCTATTCCACTCTTGGGCATATATCCAAGGAATGCTCAATCATACCACAAGGACACTTGCTCAGTTATGTTCATAGTAGAATTATTCATAATAGCCAGAACATGGAAACAACCAAGATGCCCTTCAACTGAAGAATGCAGTATATATATATATATATATATATATATATATATATATATATATATATATATATAATGGAGTACTACTCAGCAGTAAAAACAATGACATCATGAAATTTGCAGGCAAATGGATGGAACGAGAAAATAACCACAGGAAGCATTTTTAAAGAGAACATGAGGAAATTGACATTCATGGAGTCTGTTATTGTTCACTCCTGAACTACTATCACCCCAAAAGCCTGAATTGATATGATGATCTCAGAGCTATTTCCACAATTACATGAACGCCATTTACTATCTAAATAGGTTTATTTTTTCCTTTCTGATAATTTCAGTAATTCTTCATGATTGTAACATTGCATATGAGTGATCATGCATAACATTAATAAAATTCAACCACAAACTATATATATGTCTTTTACTCTACTCTTACTTTTCCTTAAGGTATATGTTGTGATTGGAATAAAATCAAAAAGACTACTAGATTTTCTTCAAAATTTTCAGTACCATTTCTTTAGTTTTTCTACTATTTCATATTCTCCCCCGCCCCCCTGTTTTCACATATGATGTCTTTTTGTGATCTGAGACCATAGACACATTGTACTTTTCTCTTATTGCTGTGACTTCTCATCTCCAGGCTGTATTTGTTGTAACACAGTTTTGGGAACATTTTTTTTCCTCATTGCAAAAGCTTCCTACACCCGTTTTCGCATTAAGTAAATCTTAAATAGGAAAGATGATCATTATCAACAATTTGCATATGTTCTGTTATTTTGCTCTGAAAAAAATCAAACAGTATATCTCTTAACACAAGTTTTGAAAACATTGTATATTTCAGAATTCTATCATGTAGCTTAAAGGTCCTCTGGGTTTATTTGCCTGATCAAAGCAATCCTGGGTGATCTCCAAAGGAAGCACGCCTCTGTTGCTGTATAGGGCATGCAGCTTATATTTGCAGTTTGTAACAGGAGCTACTTCTAGGGACTGCTCTTTAGAAGTTGATTTACTAGAAACCATATATAGAATCTTTCTCCAGGACTTGCTGCTGACACCACTTTTAAAATATAATTTAATCATATTCTAATACAATTTAGTTCATTAACTGGGAACCTTGGGGGAGAAGAGATAAGACAGGTCTCCATTTTCATTATGTCCCTCCTGCCACCATTTCTCTTGGATTCTGGAACATTAAGGAGTGTGGCAGCCTGTTCTTCCAGATTCTCAGCATCTGTACTGATTCATATCACCCGTGAGGCATGCATTTTCTGTGGAGGAAATGGAAGGGCAGACAAGGAGGGTGCTTGCTCTATTTTAGCCTCTTGTTTACAGTACCAGTGAGGGATAAAAAGGCTTGAGTGTCACTTTCATTTGGGCTTGATGTGTAAGGGCTGTTCTGCTGCTTTCTGAGCTGAGCTCCAGAGAAATCATTTCGTCTCTTCATTTTGTTTCTCTCATTCTGTTGGCAGTATCAGAGAATAAATTCTAGGTTTTTACATCGGTCTGCATGACCATAGATGATCTGATCATACTCCACTCTCTTAAATCATCTTATATTAATTAACTGTCTCTGGAAATGCCCAGTAGTTGTCTGCCTAAATCACTGTATTGGTTGCTTTTGGGGATTATTGGCTTTGTTGTTGTTGGCTTTTGTTTATTTGTTTTGTTTTTGTTTTGTTTTTACATATCAACCAAAGGTTCCCCTCCCTCCTTTCCTCCCAGTCCCTCCCCCTAACACCCCTCTTCCACCTCTCATCTCTCCACCCATTACTCATCCTCCTCTGTTTCTCTTTAGGTACTGGCAGGCCTCTCATGAATATCAGCCACCCTTGGTATATCAAGTTGTAGTGAGACTAGGCATGTCCTCTTCAATTAAAGCTAGATAAGGCAATCTGGTAGGAGGAATGGGTCCCAATCTCAGAACAGTGTTTACTGAACTTTATATGCTAGGGCATACTAGGTCTTTAGAGGACAAGAACAATTGATGTATTTTGTTTGTTTGTTTGAAGTGATTGTTCCTAATTCAGTGGAATTCTTCTTTCCCTGTCTTCTTTTTTCCCTACATCTTTGACTCCATCCTTTTCTTCACAGTTGTGTCCTCAATAGCCTGTGAAGTGTCTTCCAGTAAATATTTATCAATAAATATTTACTCAATGAATATATTGAGTGAATCAATATTCAAAATGAGAAATATATGTTGGATTGCTACACTGCTTTCCAAATTGTTCCTTCAAGTACATATTTTCACTTTGTCTGTATTTATGTCTCATCCTGTTGTTATACCATAGTGTCTTAGTATTAAACAGTTATTATGGTTCCTCCACATAGTCTTCAGAAACAATCACAATTTGACAAATACCCTCAGGTGACTTTGGGGCTACCATTGGCATCATGGAGGGATTGGGATTAACAATTTTAGTTAATATTATTTAGACCACAGGAAGCATTCATAATTAGATGAAGGTTACTGGAGATAATACTAAAGATTGTCTATGTCTCTTTAGATTATAATTTTATACTGCATTTTGTATAGATGATATTATTTCATATAGTCTTTGTTGAGGCTAAATGAGAACACACTTGAAAAATTAGAGATCAAAATCCCAAGCATATAATAAAAACTAAGCTATTTTATTTTTTCTGTGCATTTTTTTAAGTCAGATTAAAGAAAAGAGAAGTACTGGTTCAAAGGCAATGAACATATCCTGACACCTAAAGTGTTATTCAAAATACAGTTTACTATAGTTTAAATTTCTTCTTGCATTAGAACCTTATAAGGTCCTGTGTCAAAAAAAAAATCTAATGCTAATCTCAGTCCAGCTCTCCTAGCATCATCCACTGAAGTGAACTTTTACCTGGAGAGCAGTGTCACTGGATTAAATCTAGCTACTAAGCTCTGTGATAAGAGATTTGTATTATTTCCAGGCCACAGTTTTTAATTGCTTGTGACTCTGCATTCATCTCTTTGCTCTTTCCTACCAGGATGATCCATAAGAAACTCTAGAGAATTGGCTGTGATACAGATTATTCATCACAACTGTGAGAAAACAGGTATCTCTGTGGCACAGACTGGATGTGATCAGTAAGTTAACTCAAATCATGATGATACATTTATTTATTGATTAGCCCAATATCCATCAATCCACAAGGCTTGTTATCTTGATTTAGCCATTTTACAATGTATGGGTATTTTAACATGTTTTTGAACATGTTAAATTCATAGAATTTCTGGTCAACCAAGCAGTATCAGGTATGGGTTCATCTTGTGCAGTGGGTCTTATGTCAAATCAGACATTACTTGTTTACTCCCACAAGCTTGGTGCTACAATTTTTTTTTTTTCGGAATGCAAAAGCAAGGTTTAATTCTGGATATCCAAAAGCAATACAAGCCTAGGCAGGGACTTCGTCCAATACATCCAACGCAGTGGAGGCTGGAGGAAGCGCCCACCTGTCTGCAAGCTCAGTTTTTAAAGGGAAAAGTCACAAGGTTACATCATTTAGGGGTGCTAGTACAGGTACAATTCTGATTGGCTCGCTTCTAGGGACTTCTAGAAATTACTTCTAAGGGAGTGGTTGCCCGCCACCATTTCTCATTGGCTGCCCTCAGGTGGAGGCATTTCTGTGATCAGTTACCCTGGAAACCAGGGAGAGGACATTCCATAGTTTACATTTAGACATCCAAAATGTTGAGCTTGTGACTGAATAGTAAGTAGTCATTGCTCTACCAGCTCATCAGGACTCCTAAATGTTAAGCTCTGAACCATAGAACAGGAGAGTAATCTGAAACTTATCTCATTTTGGACTCATATCTGAACCTTTATGACTTACTTAAACTTTTATATCTTAGAACATTTTCCTAAAAGTGAGCTAACAAGCTAGCTATGGCCTTGCAGAAGGATCTGGTTGATGCTGCCATGCTGACAAAGTTAGAGCTAGCCTGGCCATCAGTACTGTCAGAGATCTGAGAAGGATAAACTATATCTGAGTGCAGACCAAGAAGCTTCCAATCCTATAAATTACAGGGACCAATCCCTATCCAGGTCTCCATACCGTTGGAGGCACCAGTCAGAACAGCATCAATCTTCTTCCGCCATCAGGCCCATAAGGCAGAGTATTTTTCCTGTGGAATAGGGACATGGAAGACTGACCTTGATCAGGCAAAAGGGTGCAATCAATTCCAGTGTCCTACTGCTTGTCCACAGTCTGGGCTGGGCAGGCGTTGCATTGGGGCATCTTGCCCTGTGGTCAGCATTGTCATATTTCAGGCAGAGACGTTGTGGTGCCTCGTACGTAATCTTCTTTGGAGACCTTGGGTCACTGCTAGGATCTGGAAGCCTGTCTGATATAGTAAGCTTTTAGATCAACATTTAAATGCCATATTCTGCAGATCTCTGAAGTATGAGGGCTGTCCAGGTATATCTGAATAGACAAACTTTGTTTCTAATTACTTGTTTCAAGCTCAACCCTAAAAACATATGCAAGAGACTGAGTAAATGAGTAAACTTACATCAGTACTTACTTACCCTGACTACAACTAAAAAAACTTGATTACTTATGACTGACTATTTATGTTCTCTAACAGTCTACAATAAGTAGCCTAAAAACAATGCTTTTAAGTTGAAGCTCTTCTAGCATCAAATACAGGTTACAACATTTTTAAGCCTGAACGTACCTTGGGTAAGAAGAAACATTTTTTTAAGCCATTGGTTTTTAACTATAAAAACTGTTCTTAAAAGACTGAGATCTCTCAAATGTCTTCTACCACTGCAACTAGACTCTTTTTGGAACTCTAGTCCTGCCATACATTTGCAAACCTCAGCTGTTTCCTATGATTCCTTTATGTTGCAAAGTTTGGCTGCCAGAGCAAGGTATATTCCTGTGTATAAAAGCATTGATGTGCAGCTTTAATATTAATCAAATCTATTTAAATTCTCTAGAAACTTGCTGTTGAACACTTGGTAAAGACATAAGTATTAGGTGTTAACCCGAGCAGATCTTTATAACCTTAGTAAAAGATGGCTGCCAGCCACATGGCTGCCCATGAGATCACCAGCCAAGATGGAGGGAGCCACATGGTTGCTGTTTAAAGCTCGTTTTTCTAAACAATAATTACTTGCACACATACACACAGTTGGATCCAAGTTACCCACATACATACATACAGTTAAAGCTTGCTTACATTTTCAAGTCACATACCTGTATACATACACACATAAGCAGTTTGCAGAAGCATTAGCCATTTTTAAGATGAAAACAAATAATTAAAGTTACAATATTTTAAACAAGAACAGAAATACATGCATATACCATAACAAGAATAACTCTCAATTTGCATCAGCACTGTACCGCAGACAAGAAACTGTTGGTGACATTCCATTCTTGGAGCCAGACCTTGATCAGGTTTTAGCCCCAGGGCAGGTCTTGGGAGCCCCACCCAACACCGTGGAAGAGAACGGGGAAAGTGTGCATCATGAAGACAAAAGATTGCTGTTAACCTCAGACCCTCAAGTACACGAGAACGGCAGACTGAAAGTGACTCCATGCCCTGGCTGGGCCCACAGACCTGTAGGCCACTCCTCAGCTGTGACCCTGGAGGGGCAGTTAGTTCTCCACCAGCCCCCACACTGAGCTCCTTGAGGCTCCTGCTGGCTCCCGCCAGTTCCGCCCCATGTCCACACAGGAGCCCAGCCAGAACCTGCCTGCCATATCTGAGCACCACAGTGCTCACAGCCCGCTCTAGCACAAAGCCATGCCTAGTTCCCATGCAGCCAAGCCTCTACTCCACAGCTTTTTGAGCGAGCTGGGGCCCGAACCCGCTGCATCTAGGCCCCGTGATGCTCACGGGCCGCCTAGCCCTCTCAGCGGCACCCTGGGTCCCCGAAGTAGCAGCTGTGCAGCCACAAGCTTTCTGCTGCCTGCTGCCTGTGCTCTGGTCAGAGAGAGCAAGGAAGCAATGTTAGGTTAGTCTGTGCCAGTTCAACCACCAAAGGGGTCTCCATCCCTTCGGCTGGCAATCGGCCCACAAGTCCCAATGCACACACAAGCTCAGGCATAAAACACTCACACATGTGGCCACAGTTCTCACACATTTATACATTTATGAAAGTATAACAAATAACACTGACGAACAAGATAGGCAGACAAAAAGTAAGAACAAGGGCCCTACAGATGGTCCAGGCAGACGAGAGTCCGGAGAGGGAGCCTCGATAATGCCAAAGACCTACAGATGGGACAGGGACAATTCTCCCGATCCCCAGATGGATCCAAACAGACGGACCCCTCACGGGCATCCTAACAGACGGACCCCTCTTGGGCGTCCTATGACGGGGGGGACCTGTGAGGACCCCCGCGTCCTGATGAGGGGTTGGAACGTCTTCCAACTCCTCCAGCGTCACCTTACAGGCGCGTCCGCCAAGGTGAGCCTGTCAGATTCAACCGCCAGCTTTGGATAAGAGAATGAAAGTAACAGGAAAACAAAGACAAGAAAATGGAGCGCTCTTACCGATCGGTGCAGATGGACCTCCGGAGCTCTTAGGTGTCCCGGCGGGGGGTCTCTGGGGATCCCGGAGAGCCCCCAAATGTTGTGCCCAGATCGTGACCCCCAGAGAGACCACCAAAGACGAGCATGCCGGAATGCAAAAGCAAGGTTTAATTCTGGATATCCAAAAGCAATACAAGCCTAGGCAGGGACTTCGTCCAATACATCCAACGCAGTGGAGGCTGGAGGAAGCCTGGTGCTACAATTTTACTGGCATATCTTGCAGGCAGTACACCATTGTCAATCCAAGAGTTTAAGGTTGTGTTAATGTCTACATTGGTCTTTTGGTAGCATTCAGAGTATTTTCCTGTATTGAAGATGCTAAAACATAAGGGTGAAGGTCTTTATGTAGGCACAGCTCAAATTCTCCACGTGGAAAGAGTTGTGTAGGTGTTATCCTCAGCAAGGGACCTTGCCTTCAGTTTGTGGAGAACAACCTATAGCCATGGCAAGAGCTTGAGTAGTTTGGGGATTCCCAAAGAACCCTTTAGGCCAACAACTCAATTAAAATCAATCCAATCCAAGGGCTCTTAGCACCATTTAGTAACTGGAGATGGCTAGTTGAAGCTCTGTCTCCTCATTTTGCAATGTAAGTTAGATCTCCTTCATATATGTATATATTTTAGGAATCTCCTATTGTACTGTTTCCACATTACCCCCCACCAATGACCCTTAATTTTAGCTGTCTCTTCCTGTATTCTGTCCTTTGTTTCTATCTTCCTTTCACCTCTGCACTTGGTCCTCTAGTTCCAGACACCCATCCATCCATAACTATCTCTTTTATTTTCCTTTCCTAAGGCGATGTAACTGTCCTATCCCATAGCCCCTTACTCTATACCTAGCCTCTGTGGCTCTACATATTGTAGCTTGGTTATCATTGAATTAACAGCTAATATCCACATATAAGCAAATACATACCATATTTTTCTTTCTAGGGTCACCTGACTCAGAATGATTTCTTTCCATTTCCATATATTTACCTGCAAATGTAATGATTTCATTTTTCAATGGCTAGATACTACTCCATTGTATAAATGTACCACATTTTCTATATCCATTCATTTATATATAAGTCAGTTGTATATATGAAGGCTACTGACTGCTGTGTGTTGATTTTGTATCCTACTACTTTTTTTCTTAAAAAGTTTATCAGTTGTAGAAATTTCCTGGTAAGGTTTTTTAGGATCTTTTATATATAAAATCATACCATTCACAAATAAAAAGAGCTTGATTTCTTTCCTATTTGTATGCCCTTGTTTTCCACTAGTTGCCTTAGTGCTCTAGCTAAAATCTCAAGTACTATATTGAACAGGTATGGAGAGAGTTGACATTTTTGTCTTCTTCCTAATTTTAGTGCAAATGCTTTAAGTTTCTCATCATTTAGGATTATATTGGCTGTGTTCTTGTGGTAAATTGTCTTTATTAAGATGAACTATGTTCTTGTTGTATCTTCATTCTCTACAGGACTTTTATAAAGAAGTAATGTTTGGACTTCGCCAAAGATATTCTGCATCTAAAGAGGTGATCATGTGGTTTCTGTCTTTCAAACTGTTTATATAATAGATTATGTTTATTGATTTATGCATGCTGAATCAACCCTATACCTCTGGGATGAAGTCTACTGCTGTAGAATAATCCTCTCACACACTGTAAAGATTTGTCACTCAAGTTGATTTAATAAAATGCTGATTGGCCAGTTTATATTTGTATATATATATATATATATATATATATATATATATATATATATGTTACCTTTAAAAGTTTATATATTTTCAGAACAAGGGGACAAGACACCAATAAAAATGGATGGTCCACATGACCCAGCATTTCAATACACCTCTGTTACAATTTCCTCTGAGTTCTGCTTCTAAAACATCTTCAAGCCTGCTGACTTAGATGATCCAGCCTCACAAAATACTACAGTCAGACAAGAATTATCCTAAATTTTGTCAGGGTCCCCCAAACATTACCATCACCCTCAATCAATAAGAAGTAGTCTAGAGAACTATACTCATAGAACCAAAAATAAATTACTGATATTTGTCATTGTTTAGGGGGTTGGTTACAAGTTGTTAATGGTAACAGTCAGAAAAAAAGCTGAACAAAGGAAATTATATTCCAGGATCTCATTGTGAAAAGAAAAGGGATATAGAAATGATAGGATAAAATGTTAGATTATCGAAATCCAAAACACAGCCACTAATCTTACATATTTTACATTGGTATCAATTTTAGTTTACTGATACAAATTTAAACTTAAAGTTATTACACTATATGTGTGTTTCTACTCTTGTTTAATTCACTATGTTTATACACCTCATTTAAATATATAATGTATAATTTAAAAATACAAATTAATAGATATCTATAATAGTCAAACTTATAGTCATGTTAGTTAGGATTTTTAGGTATACAAAGATATATTTCAATAAGATAGATAGTCTTCAAACCTTTCAAAGACCTACAGAATATGACATTTAAAATATTTTAATAAACTAAAGCTTTTCATGACAATGAGACACATCTGCTCCTGGCAGCACCAATGTACTTCAGAGAAGACAATGCACATCAAAGAAACTAAATATGGAGTTTACTTTCTTTGAGGTGAAAGGAAGACACTGTGTGAAAAACTGCCCTTGCCTTGACTACTCACAGTATGCTCTCCAAACTGGACAAACAGGACACAAAAGGAAGTGATTACAGAACTTTGCTAAGACAAAGTGGGAAAGTACTTCAAAAATCCCACTTCACAGATAAGTCTGTCAGATATGATAGGCCTGTAGGCAGAAGATGGATGCCCCAACATTGCAGAGGAAATTTGGGTGTCTGTCCAGGTGGTCAGCAGTTACTGGTATGCCTTATATTTTGTGGAAGTTCCTTGCTTGCACTTCCTGCTTATTCAGGTAATATTATTTTCCTTCCCAGGTCTTTGTCGAGGGATTGAAGACTAGATAGTTAGACTAGATGAGACTAGATAGATAGATAGATAGACTAGATAGATAGACTAAATGAGACTAGATATTGTAACTATAATTCTTGCTTGATGACTTTTTTCTTGGTATGTAATATTACTACATTAAAGTTAAAACCTTCGTTTTTTTTTGATTAGACAGAAAGGGGAAATGCTGTGGAATAACCCTCTTGTATACTGTAAAGACTTGCCACTCAAATTGGTTTAATATAATGATGACTGGCCAGTAGCGAAGAAGAATAAGACTGGGCAAGAAAGCCAAATTGAGATAAAGGGAGAAGAAGGGAAGAGTTGAGACAGTCATGAGCCAACCGGAGAATAAGTCAGACATACAAAATGGGACAGAGGTAAAGGCTATGAGCCTTGGGGCAGTGCATGGATTAATAGAAATGGGTTAAGTTGTAAGAGCTAGTCAATAATAAGCCTGAGCTAATGACTGAGCATTTATAATTAATATAAGCCTCAATGTGGTAATTTGGGAAGTGGCTGCTAGGTATAATTGTGTTATATGACAGAAAGTTCTGCCTCTGTTTACAATCTACGTGATTATGATGGACGATTTCTTTCATGTATTCTTGGATTACTTGAATTGTGAGTAATCTTACTAAATAGATTAAAATATTTTAATTATGTGTATGAATACATTTGTATGTGAGTGTGTTTATGCGTTTGTGTGTGTATGCATGTGTGTGTGTGTGTGTGTGTGTGTGTGTGTGTTTCTACCTGTCTATCTATCTGTGGTATATGAGGTATATAGTATATAAGTGCAGGTAACAACTAAGGCTAGAAGAGAGTTTCAAACACCTTAGATCTGGAGTTGCAAATGGCTGAAAGTCACCCAATGTGGATGCTGTTAACCAAACCCAGGTCCTCCACAAGATCTGTACATGCTCTTAATCACAGTTCATTCTCATCAGGCCCTGGGAATCTAATATACCTTTCATTACTCCCATGAATGTATGTGCACAGTTGGAAATAATTGTTGTATAATTTTTAGGAATGTAGAAAGACAAAGACTTACTGAATTCTTTTTAATTTTTGGATATTTACCTGATAAGTCTCCATATGGCTAAATTTGCAAGAAAAGAATTAGCTGATCCAGAAAAGGAAAGAATTCAGGCTTCCTCAAGCCAATTAAAAAAGGTACCTGTATTGGTGAAATTATTAAGACCACTCCATGTAGTTAAAAGGGAGGTTTATTTTGTGGGGAAACTTATAAATGAATGGATAGTTTACAGAGTCTGGGAAAGGCAAGGCGCAGTTCGCTGGTGTTCTCTGGAGAACTCTGCTCGGTCCACCTCCAGTGTCCAGGGTTCAGGAACCAAGAGAGCCTGCACATCCCGATCTCGGGTCTTCAGGGCCCTGTCTTGGCCCTGCCTTGTAGGCGTGATAGTTACTGAAAGCCTCAATGGGGGTTGGACCTTCCAGATCAGAGCTGGAATGGCTGCCCACTACATACCTGATTGGTGACTAAATGGCTCAGTGTCTAAAGTACTTTCAGCTCCAGTGTGAGAACCAATGTTGTGATTCATAGAAATCATTCAAAGAACCAGATAAAAATATACCAGACCTAAAACCTACACACAAATCATGTACACAGATTAAAAAGGGAAAAAAATTAATGAAGTAAGGAAGAAAGTAAAGGAAAGGAAAGCTTATACTCGCTAGTTTTGCAGCTGCATACTCCAAACGTGAAAGTTATTAATAAGAAAAACTCACACTGGCACCATATCCTCCTTGGGTTCAGAGAGACTTTATTGTAAGCCAAATACGTTGGGAAGATCTATAGTTGATGTTGGGGATGCACATTAGACCCATTTATTTTTCTGCAGTGAAAATCTCTGTATTCCATTTGTACCTCTTCAATTACTTTGTAAGTCTTTGTCTCTGTGTGATTGATTGAAACAGTATTTACACAGAACAAACTCTGTAGCTTCAGGATATATCATTTTCCTACAATGTTGCTTTGTTTGTCTTTAGAAATAGCAGTAAGTCTGCATTTTCTCTTTGTAAGTATCTCCAAAACACTATTATTATAAAATCTAATCGAAAAACGTATGAATTAGTCATCTTCACATAACTGTACCAAATACCTGGAATAAATAAATGAAAAGTAAATGGCTATTTTTTTCTTTTCTTTTTATGTTTATGTTTTTGAAAGTTTGACTCCATGATTAGGTTGTCCATAGTTTATAAACCAGCAGTATTTTCTCTTAATGAATTCTACAGGTTGTATAGTCTGGATTGGCTCCATGAAGACATAACATTACAATTTCAGGGAAGCATGCCTGATAAGAAATGTGGTATATCAAGTCTCACTTTAATGCCCCAATACAAAAAGCTGTATTCCACTTGTCCCCTTTAAGGGTACATCTTAATTATCTAGGACATCTCAGTAATGGTTCTGTTTTAAAGATCCCACCTCCTCCCATAGCACCAATGGTTCTTCTTTCAGGGAGAAATAAGAACCATACCACTAATGTGAGAATATTCTTGAAAGGTATGAAATTTTGTGCAAGAAGAAAGACATGCCACCAGAAGTCTTATGTCCCAGATAAAAGCAAATATCAGAATTTGATGAACTATTCAAAAAGACTGCAGAGCGCTCTCTCTCTCTCTCTCTCTCTCTCTCTCTCTCTCTCTCTCTCTCTCTCTCTCTCTCTCTCTTTCTCTCTCTCTCATTTCTATTTATGACAATTACTCTGGATGTTTGTTAAATGAAATGAGTGAGGCACAAGGAAATCTAACACTCCAACAAACAAAATTGCTCCTCTTGTGTAGATGTAACCAACCGTCTTATTAAATAAGAAACACAGAAACAATGTAAAAGAGAAAGCCGAGAGGTCAGAGCTCAGAGCTAAAATCTCACCCTTCCTCCTGCTGTCCCAGCTTCGCGAAAAGAGACCTACTTCCTCTCGGTTCGTATTTTTAAAGTATGTTGTTCTGCCTTCTCATTGGTTGTAAACCCAAACACATGACTGCCTCGTCACTGTCTGAATGTACAGCCCCCTAGGTCTTAAAGGCATATGTCTCCAATGCTGGCTGTATCCCTGAACACACAGAGATCTTATGGGATTAAAGGCGTGTGCCACCACCGCCACACTCTTGCTATGGCTCTAATAGCTCTGACCCTGAACACACAGATATCTATGGGATTAAAGGCGTGTGCCACCACCGCCACACTCTTGCTATGGCTCTAATAGCTCTGACCCCCAGACAACTTTATTTATTAACATACAATCAAATTAATATTTCAGTACAAATCAAAATAATATTTCAATACAATTAGATTACCACCACACTCTTGCTGAAATTTGTAAACAGTTTTCTGTTTCCAGGCTGCTCTGTTCACTGTACTTAGTCTGATTACATTCTACTGCTTGGATTCAGAGTGAAGATAGAAAAAATATTTGAGTTGTAATTTAAAATGGGTATTTTAATTCTTTTGAAAATCGATATCTCCTTGATAAAAAAAGATAAATAGGTAAATTATTAATGGGTCTCCAGAGTAACATTTTATTATTCCATTATTCAGAAGGAATGAATTTAGGGTAGGTTGCATGATTACATCTTCAAATGCAAAAATTAACTCTAATAGTCATCTCAATAGGAGGGCTGCTAACTTCCTCAGCTCTAAGTCATAGCTGCCTGTAATTTTAACTTGGATTTCCATTATATTAAAAAAAATGCTGTGTATCCTTATTACTGAAAAGCAATTGAATTCCACAAAATGGCAAAAATGTAAATAGGTAACATTAAGGAGAGCAAAATAAACCACTCAAATTTTTCAAAGCTCATACACACTCTAAGAGAATTTTTCAAATTAATTTGCTTCCCAGGAGCCCAATAAAACATACTACTTAGAACATAAAATGATAGTAAAAAGAATATACCTCTCTTTATGGTCAACACTGTCATTATGCAAAATATAAAGAGCCTTCAATAGTACATTACGGGAAGTGCTAATGCCTTACTCTGCTTACCGCATGACGTAGTTTGTCTGTGCCGCAGGAGGTCGTATATACACTTTATGGTTTTTGTTTTATAAGGAACCATTTGTATGCACTTGCTATTAAGGTTGTCAGAGAAAAAAATCTGTTGTAAAACATTCTCAAATTATCTATGGAGTTTATGCAGGCATTTTAAAAAGCATTGTTTATAAACCAGCAGTACTTTCTCTTAATGAATTCTATAGCTCGCATAGTCTGGATTGGCTCCATGAAGACATAACATTAAAATTTCAGTGAGATTCTGTTTCCATTGCTTTATTTCTTTTGCTTAAGATGTTTTTATTTATTTTGTGATATACTGGGGATTGACCTAGGGTCATTTGCTTGATAAGCAAGTGCTATACTATGAAACCTATCTCCAGCTCTGCTTTTTTTTAAATAAAATGCTGTGACTCACTTCACACCAATGATAGAATTCAATTTACTCATTTGCTTTCTTGAACTAATATATACACTGTTATTGACTATAAATATCATATATATTATTGTTTTTAGTAGTGTGTGTGTGTGTGTGTGTGTGTGTGTGTGTGTGTGTGTGTGTTATGTATATGAATCAGTCATTTCTTCCCTTCCATGTTTACATGGGCTCAGGTTACCTGGCTTGTATAACAAGTACCATTTCCTGATTAGCCATCTCTTTGGCTATATTAACAATATCTTAAACTACCCCACATTAAGGGAAATTATTGTTTTTTAAGCATTTGCTATTATATTTGTTCTTTAAGAAAAATTTTGCAACCAGACATAATATAAAAATCTCTATGAAGATCATTGAAAATAATCTTTGTATATCTCATAAATCATAATTAAATTAAATTATGATCACAATAGTTTCCTCTGAATGCCAATAATTCTGCATTCTTATAATATAAAGTCTGTGAAACCTTATCCATTCTTGAGCCTTTTTTTACTTTAAAAAATTTATACAACCCTGGTATAAGAGTATATAAATAAGTATAGAAATAAAACATTTACTTATAATAAAGAATTTAAAATGACCTGCGAAGATGGCCTAACACTTTAGAGTGCTACTGTTCTTGCAGAATCAGTATCAGTTGGCTTACAACTGCCTGCAATTACAGTTACAGGGTAAGTGACATCTATGTACTAAAAGCACACCTGCACACACATGTATATAAACACAGGCAGGCACACACACACATACACTAACTAAATGCATTTTAAAATTAGCGTCAAAGTCAGTAACAAATTTGCATATTGAGGTAATGTCGATGCTTACTTTTAAATGGATAAATATTTGGCCCTAAATACATAGGGCACCTTCATTATATATACATGATAGTCTAAGGGGATATATATATATATATATATATATATATATATATATATATATATGTGTGTGTGTGTGTGTGTGTGTGTGTAATATTTCTCAGTGGTGAGAATGCTGTCTTGTGTAAATATATACTACAAAAATAGTAGAATATATTTATGGTCAATTTAAATTTTCTATTCTAATCACAAGGAAAATCTACTTACTGACTTTTTTAATGAAATCCAAAAGAGAAATTCAAACAGTAAATTAAAAAAGAGAAAGACAAAACAAACAAAATCCTCACAAATCAAAATTAAGTTACACTAAATTTGACAATTATATGCTGCAGAGGTATGATGGCTGGAAATATTTAAGTCTTTACTTTTTTTTTTCTTTAAACCATTGTGTTTTTGTCAGAGCATGCTGCATGTAGTACAAGCACTGTGATCTTCTGACACCATTCATTGACTGCAGGCTGTGAACATATACAGGTGCAAACTGCACATGGCTGCAGTGAAATCACATAACCCAACACTGGTAAACCTTACTAGGATCACTTCATGTTTATTATACAATCAGGTTCCATAATTATGCATTGAGATTCATTATGCAGGTTGTTTTCTCTCCAAGGTGGTGGTAGTAGTGGTAATGAGGTTTTGACTTCTGTTTGTTTGTTTGTTTGTTTTTATTCTTCTCTCACACAATAAGTTATGACAGCAGTCTCCCCTCCCTCTATATCTCCCGGTGTCACCCCTTCATTTCCAGTCTCCACCAGATCCACTACCCCTCCATTTCCACTCAGAAAAGAGCAGGCACCCCAGGGATATTAACCTAACACAGCATAAGTAGATGAAATAAAGCTAGGCACAAACTCTCATATCAATGCTGGACATGGAAAACTAGTTGGAGGAAAAGGGTCCCAAGAGCAAGCGAAAGAGAAAGAGACACTCTTACTCCAAGCTGAACTACCATAGCATGTATGCAGAAGATCTAGCACAGAACTATGCAGTTTTTAATGTCTGAGATTGTCACTTCAGTATTTGTGAGCCTCGTTAAGCCCTGCTTAATTGATTATTTGGGCCTTGCTTTCCTGGTGTCCTTGACCCCTCTGGCTCCTACAATCTTTCCTCCTCCTCTTCAGCATGGTTCCAAGAGTTCTTCCTAATGTTTGTCCATGGGTATTTGCTTGCTTTTTGTCATTGTGTCTTCAGAACCATTTATGTTGTCAAAATTTGATAACACCTATTTTCATTTCTATAATACCTCATGAGATCCTGACCCACAGTTTAAGAAACTGGGCAATAGTTCAATATTTTCTAAATCTTCTAACACATAGCTTCATGTATCTTATTCTCCTACAAAACACCCAGTATTACCACAGTGACATTCAAATAGCATTCACACCAAGAGCATTCTTACTGTTTTTCTAAAGATCTGTGGCAATCAGAAGCATATTTACTTAAATGCTCAAATCATTAAGGTCTTATTCAGTGTCCAACAGAATCTTTATTCATGTCTATGACTTCTCATGTTTAACTATCCACATTAAATCCCATCCTATTGACACTTTCCAGAGCTCCAGCAATGTTAACTATGCACAAAATCAAATTTCTTTTTAATCTTTTCATAACTCCTTCTATGTGAAGGGAAAAGGGCCAGCTTGAGTGTGGCAGGCATGGATCTGGCAGTCCTTGCCCTTCTCTGGATTCTCTCTGCCTTGCTAAAAACTATTAGACTATATTCTTAAAGCTAGCCAATGAGATCTATTCTCTGATTTGACCACTTCCTCAATCTGAGGATGACTACCAAGATGCAGCTATCAAAGTATAAAGTCTAACAATCAAAAGCCCCCTTAGACTCTCCTAGTTAACATGCCCAAGTAAAATTAAACACCTCATCCTAAAAATGGGATTTTCCTTTTTACCTTTATGAACTCCCATTTTCCTATAGCCTGGTCTGTCTGTCTCCTCTTTCTAGAGGCAGTTCTTTGCCCCTATAGACAGATACCCCTGACCTTTTTCCCAGGTTCCCCTTCCCTTCTCCCTGGTCCTCCATCTCCTGTCTGTCTCTTATTCCTTTCCCTCTACACCCTTGGGACAAATCTCCTTTGTGCTAAGAACATGTTCTTGGGGGTCCTGAGCTTATACTTGTCCTTTCAATATGAGTTGCTAAATACTATATTAATTTTAACTTCATTGTACTCAGTGATCTGGATTCTATTCTTTAATGTAAGCCAGATTTTATTCTGCCCATCACTTGCTATGTTTCTCAAGAAATTGGAGGGAACATAATTTTGTTTCAGGTTCAATGCTGTACTTTCTTACCTGTACTCTAGCCAGATTTGCCCCTACTACACTGTATAGGCTTGAGAATATGGCCTCTACTGTTCATTAGCAGAACTCCAAACCATTATGTTGCTTTATCTTTCTTAACAGAACACAAATAGAAAGTTTCCAGAATACCACATTCATTATTTTTCTTCAGTTTTCTATTCCTAAGTCAACTAATAATGAAAAGAAAATCTTATTTTTCTTAAGACCTCATAATAGCAGTTTGATTAAATTATTTTATTTTAGAAATTACCTTATACCATTAATATAATACTAAACAAAGTATGATGAACTCACAACTTTTGATATGAATTCAAATCATTTTGTGATAAGCAGTTTTTATATAAAATGAAAGACAGAAAAATTGAATCAGATACTGTTTAATGTAACATAATATTTTTATTCTCAGCCACTTAGAAAATATAAGTAAATAAAAATAAACTGTAGCAGGAATCTTAGAGAGTCTTATTAATAAAATCAAACCTGTGAGCCAGGTATTGGAGTGAAGCTGGAAGATCAGAGATATAGAACAAGCCACAGCTATTTCACTTTGCTGGATCCTCAGCTGATCTTGTTTCCTCAGACTGGAGGTCTCTGAGTCCTCATCCAGAATGGGTCTCAGCTGAATTGCTGCTCAAAAGCCTGAACGCTTAACCAGGCCAAATGCCTTTAGTTTCTGGTACTTATGCCTTGTATATCTTTCTGCTTTCTACCACCCACTCCCTGGGATTAAAGGCTTGCTTTCTGGGATTAAAGGCATGAGTCACCATGCTTGGGTGTATCCTTGAACACATGGATTTCTGCCTCTGGAATGCTAAGATTAAAGGCGTACGCTACCATTGCCTAACTTCTATGTTTAATATTGTGGCTGTTCTGTCTCTGACCCCAGATAAGTTTATTATGGTTCACAATATTTTGGGGAGGACAATACCACCACATTTCCCCCCCCCCCTTTTTTTGTCTAAAATTTAAGAAAAAGCTTATAACTAATACAAGAAAAATTTATATCCAATAAGTATATACAATATACACAGTCAAGATTACATTAACAATGTCTAGTCCATTAACATTTGACAAATTCAGGCAAAAAACTCCATTATATATATTAACAATGTCCAGTCCAGTAACATTTGATAAACTCAGACAAAAAATTTTCATGACTTATCTTATTTAAAACAAGTAGTTCTTTTTAAAAGTAGATTCCATAATCTCCATTTTTATCTTATCATATCCATATTCTCTCTTTTTTCTTTTCATAATAGATTCAGTAGTCTACCTTTTGTCATTTTTATATCTTCCCCTTTTTCTTCAGTGTAGATTCAGTGATCTACCTATTTATCCTATTATTTCTTTATCTTTTTTCTCAGAGTAGATTCAGTGATCTATCTCATATCTTATTCTCTTTTTCTTTTTGCTTTCTAGGGGTGAAGATATCTTTAGGAAATCTTGAAGAGAAAATTTTTGGGTTAATTGTCAAGTCCTGTATCATTTGTCCAGTCTCCGCATAATAAGAAAGTGCAGGGCTTGTTTCAAGTCCTTGTTCAAGTAGTCTGTCAGGCTGGATCATCTCAACTAGTCATCTCAAAATTGTCCTAAGCAGTTTGTAGTCAAAACTCGATTTTTCCATGGTGTTAATCAGCTGAATGACTTTATCATAGTCCATGTGGAATCATCTTTGTGGGGTCCTGTCATCCTTTTGAAGATTTCAAAGTTGCTGTTAGGTGTGGTCATGGTTTCCTGCAGACCTTTTTTTTTGTGCCTCCTCTGTGGTTTGAAGCAATCACAGTCTGATAAATATATATCTTTTGGAACCATGAATGTTCTTCCCTAGAAGAGAATATTTTCACAGCAATTTCTCCCCACCATTTGTCTTGCCAAACTTTTCCAAACTGACCTTTGCCGATGCCTTCTTGTAACACGGTGGTCCTGGCAATTCTCTGAACAAGCAGCAGTAAACCTTTCTTCCCAGGTAGCAACATCACTGCAGTCATCAACATGATGAGAAGAAGCCAGCAACTCAGAGCAGCAGCTTTTGCCTCCATGGTCCCACCACTGTTTGTGGTTCTGTCCCGGGCAGAAACCTCTCCTTAGCCAGCCTCCTAGGCCTGCCTCAAACTCAGGATCCTCCTGCCTCTGTCTCCTTCAGCAAATCCTACCAGCATGCTCCACCACAACCAGCCAAGTATAGGTCGTGCCTGAGCTGGGGCCCACAAGACCCACAAGCAAGTAGATTTTTCGAGAATTCTTACCAAGAACGTTGGGTGCCAGATGTAGCAGGAATCTTAGAGAGTCTTATTAATAAAATCAAAACTGTAAGCCAGGTATTGGGGTGAAGCTGGAAGATCAGAGATACAGAACAAGCAACAGCTAACTCACCATAAACAAAACATGAACATTTGAAATATTTACACTAGCAAAAAGTCTTCTGATGAAGATTTTATCTGGTACCTTTCTGGTTTCTATGGCACAATAACTAAGCCAAGCACTCAAGGAGGGAAAAGTGCAGTCCATTTTGGTGGTGAAGTCCACGAGGCAGCTGGCCAACATGGATATTCAGTTAAGAAGCAGAGAGGGATGGATGCTGATGCTCACATCACCTCCCCTATCTTTAGTCAGTCCAGGACTCCTTCCCATAGAATGGTATTATCAACACTTAGGTTTGGATGTTCCTATGCCTATTATAGTCTTCACCTTCCATGCTTCTTATAGTGTACAGGGCCCCCATGAAGGAAAGCTGGCAGGGCCACACATTGCCTCTCCTCAACAGTTCTCTGAAACCATGGTATTGTGAAACCAAAATAAGACCATAATGCTTTCACCCTAAAACTAAGGCCTAAGATTTCTCCTTTTTAGGTATAGGCCATGAGTTACTGGGATAGGTCATGAGTTACTGAAACCAGTCAGCCCAGATTCCAGAAACCAGAAAGTGTAAAGTACAGAGTCACAACATATTCATGAGGTGATGACTGTTGGAATACGGAATCTCCTCTCCCTAGTTCCCTAGGTAACTGTTTGACCACTGAGTGTCCGACCATTACTCTCCATAGTGACTGTTTAATCACCAGATGTCCCCACCTGGGGGCAGCCAATGAGAAATGGTGACAGGCAACCACCTCCTTAGAAGGAAGATCGAATCATGATTTCTGGAAGTCCCTAGACACAAGCCAATCAGAAATGTACATGTATGTCCTCTGCTATTGCAATTTTGTGTTTTGCCTTTAAAAGCTGTGCACAATTCAGGCCAGGCACTTCCTCCAGCCTCCACTGTGTTGGGTGTGTTGAACGAAGTCCTTGCCTAGGCTTGTATTGATCATGATATCCTGAATTAAAACCTTGCTTTTGCATTCCGGTATGCTCGTCTTCAGTGGTCTCTCTCGGGTTCGTGATCTGGGCACAATGGTATAAGGCCCAATGGTCTTTTCAAGACTACATCCTTCATGCCTACACAACCAATAGTATGTGGGTGATGCTGCCATGTTCTCTTGTCAGCTTGGAAAGGAGCCTTGCTTCCTTGGACTGCATCAAATTCTCTATGTTAAAACTGTCAAAATACATCCCTAAGCATTTACTTCAAAACGGGTGAAAAGCCACTCAACAGCATTCTCAGACAAGGAGCTCCCTTTCAAATTAATTTGTTTCTCAATAGATAGAGTCTTAAGTGAGTAGAGTCTTGCCCTTAGGAAACTTCCTGTTTCCCTAGGTAAAGTGCCATACCTTTCTTTTACAAGTATAACTGCTTTAAAATGGCCTCATCATGAGGGCTAAGCCGGCTCACACTGGTTTGTTTTTTGTTTGTTTGTTTTTCACTACCAAACATATTCTTTCTGTCTTCACTTTTTACTTTCTCTCACTGTAAACCTGGATGAGAGAAAGAAGTGTCAGCCATGCTACAGCCTGATCTCTCTTGGAGTTTGTTCTAATACAAAAATTAGTCCATTACTCTTGTAGTTGGCCTCATTAAATTCTCAGGCATTGACAGAATGCATTCAGATTGTTTGTCTGAATATCACAGGAATCACCTCTTCCCCACTTCCCAAAGGATGCTTTATTTCCTTCTTAGCTGGTCTGCCCTATCTACATTTCTCTGAGAACTCTGGTCTTCCAAATATCCACTATAACAATCCATTACACTCTGTCTGTAGCACTCAAAAGCTTTTCTAGTCTAAAGTTCCAGTTTCAAAAGTCTAAGAACCATGTTCTAAAGTTGATCACAGTAATGTCCTTATTTCTTGATACCATTTTTTTACATCAGTTACTTTTCATATTGCCATAGCAAACTATCTAGTGAATGCAATTTAAAGGACAAAAAGTCATCTGCCTCAAAGTTTGATGGTCCAGTCCATCATGTCTTTAAAGGCATGGCAGCAGGTACATGAAGCATCTGGTCTCACTACTTTCACAGAAAGAATCAGACAGAGATCAACACTGGAGCTATCCTGCCTTCTTCCCTTATATTCAGACTAGTGTTCCAGCACACAGGATGAGTCTGTCCACTGTTCAAGTTGGGTCTTCCCATCTCAACCTCAATTAGCTTAGTCTAGAAACTTCACACAGAGACATGCCCAGAGATTTATTTACCCGGTGGTTCTAAATCCCATTAAGTCAACACTCAGGTTTATACACTATCAATACAAATGACTCAGCACACAAACAGCGCATTACCATTGGACTGTGACATAAAAATGAAGAATATTAAAATGTTCTTCATACTCTACTTTTATTTCATAGTATGATATTAACTGTATTAAATTATTTCTCAAAACTTTGTCAAAAGATATATACAAAGTCTGTTTTTATCCTGTTTGGATAAACATATGCTTCTATGGGAGAAAAATAAAGTGCTTAAATTAATGTTATGATTAGACATGGATCAGTATTTTCCTACATACATATCAAATTCCACTAGATGGCTAGTACAGTTCTTAGTATGACTGTGCAACCAGCTTTTCGTCATAGGAAAAATATGTTTACAAATATTTTATTTCAGGAAAATACCAGTGCAAAAACATTATGTTGGGAAATGATTGGGACTTTCCCATCACTCTGAAGCATTGCATTCTCTAAGCTAGAAATGCTGTTTTTACATCTAGTATACTAATAGCAATAATATTTTCTACATATTTATATGTCCCTTCTTCATTTTTATATTGATGAGTCAATATAGAAAGTGCTGTTTAATGAATTTATTACATTTAATCAAGAAGAATATGATATTGGTAGCTTTTTACTGGATTTAAAATAAAAAGCCAGTACATATCATTTGTATATCAAATCTCTACTTTAGTAAAATGTGCTATGCAATAATCCTCTTGTACACTGTAAAGATTTGTTACTTGAACTGGTCTAATAAAATGCTGTTTGGCCAGTAGCTGGGCAGGAAGAATAGGCAGCGCAACCAAACTAAGAGTGATGGGAAAAAGAAGGCAGAGTCAGGAGTCACCATCTGTAAGCAGAGGGATCAAGAGATGAATGTGACATGCTAATAAAGGTGCTGTCAAATGGTAAAGCACAAATAGAAACATGGCTTAATTTAAGTGTAAGAGTTAGCTAGTAACAAGCCTGAGCTATCAGGTAAGCATTTATAATTTATATAAGATTCTGTAATTTTGGATGTGGCTGCTAGGTATTTGGGAATAGGTGGATGGGACAGGAACCACCCATTTCCATATGGCATTACAATGTGGTGCTGAAATTTCCACCTAAAACCTGACCCCAAAATTTTCAAGACACACAAGAATGGAGTCAAGCACAGCTTCTTGGTAGCTACCTTTTCTCCAATGGGCTCTGTTTGCTGGTGAGCAGAGGCCTGGCTCCTTTAAGAGATGGCTTCTTGGCTTGATTTCATTAGCAAAAACAGTTGGCTGTTTTAAGAGACACTACTACCAAACATTTATATAGTGATTATGAGCAACCAGCAGCATGCTACTTGGTGGCAGCATGGACTTAGAAACTTCCCAGAATTGGGGTAGGAAACATGGATCCTAGAGACAGCAGTAAATATGCCTCCACTGTGAGACTAGACTATCAGGGAACTGAGGGGGAGGAGCCAGCACCAGCATGCCATGATCTAAATTACATAGCAGATTTTTGGCTCTTGAGTACAGAGAAGGTTACAGATGTACAGTAAGGACAGATTCAGACAAAAAAGAGCTTCTAAATGGATCAAATTGTGTTTTAAAAATATGCATAGCCTTGGAAAAGAGAAAGAAAAAATAATGTATACAGTCTTAGATTAAAAAAAATATAATTTTAAAAGAAAGTCCTTAAAAATGGAATAGAGTATTAAAAATTATAATAAGCCACATAAAGATGGAAAATACACGGACTCTGGATACTATATGTTATTGTGTTGTCTAAATTTTTTGACTGCTAATGAACAAATGGTAACTGCTGAAAGACCATGGATTATGGAAAATGATATATTAAACCAACCTATATATTTTAAAATAATCTTGACTTCAAAATTTAAGTCAAAAGATGTGTTACTTTGGGGGAGAGGTTATGCTTTTGTTTCCACAGAAAATAAGAGGCTATGGATTCATTCTGGGTTAAGAAAAATCAGGTTTGATCTAGGAAGACCCCCTGAAAAACCTCTGATGGGAGCAGATGGCCCACATAATCCAACATCTGAGAGCACCTCTGCTGCAGTTTTCTCTAAATTCTACATCCAGAACAGCTTCGAGGTGACTGAATGAGATGATCCAGCCTTACAGTATACTGCAGTCAGTACTTGACCATAATCCTAAATTTTCTCAAGTCCCCCAAAGATTACCAGTGTACCCAATCAAAAGGAAGTAGCATAGAAAACTATATCTGCATTTCCAAAAAAATTGGATTATGGTTGTTTGTCTTTGTTTAGGGAGCTTGGTTATAAATTATTATTGATCATATTTTTAAAAAAAACTAAACAAAAGTGTTAAATTTAAAGATCTTTTTAAAAGAAGGGGTAATGATATAGAAATGATAGGATAAAAGGGTAGATTATTGAATCTACTTTAATCCAAAAGACAACTATTAGTCTTATATACTTTACATTGGTATGGATTTAGGTTTATTGATACAAATTTAAAGTTAATTTTGTTATACTATATCTTTATTTCTACTCTTTTTTTTTTTTTTTTTTGGTTTTCCGAGACAGGGTTTCTCTTGTGTAGCTTTGCGCCTTTCCTGGATCTCACTTGGTAGCCCAGGCTGGCCTCGAACTCACAGAGATCCGCCTGCCTCTGCCTCCCGAGTGCTGGGATTAAAGGCGTGCGCCACCACCGCCCGGCTTTATTTCTACTCTTAAGTATTGTGTTTATATGGCTCAATTAAAATGCAATGTATAATTAAATACAGATTAATAGTCATTTATAATAGTCAAATTTATAACATAGGTATGTTTTCAAGGTCATACACAGATATATATAGATAGATAGGTGGTCTTCAAACACTTGAAAGACCTACAGAATATAACATATAATAGGTTTAATAACCTAAGGCTTTTCATGACAGTAAGATTGTAGCTAGAGTTTTCCTGTGTCCCCCAGCTCCTGCAGCTGCTCACACATAGACATATATTACTTATAAACTGTATAGCCATGGCAAGCTTCTTGCTATCTAGTTTTTATATCTTAAATTAACCCATTTCTATTAGCCTGTAAGTTGTCACATGGCTTGTGGCTTACTGGTACTTTTACATCTTGCTTTCTCTGTGTCTGGCTGGCAACTCCTGACTCTGCCTTCCTCTTCCCAGAATTCTCCTCTCTCTTTGTCCTGTCTATACTTCTTGCCTGGCTACTGGCCAATCAGCACTTTATTTATTAAGCAATCAGAGCAACACATTCACAGTATACAGAGTGATATCCACAGCACTTCCCCTTTTCTTTTTTTCCAAAAGGGAAGGTTTTAACTTTAACATAGTAAAACTACATATAACAAAACAATTATGAAGCAAGAATTACAGTTACACTATCTAGTCTATTTATAATATCTAGTCTATTTGTATTTGGCAAAATTAAAGAAGATACCCTATCTATCCTGTATTTGTGAGTCCAAGGTTTCATATCTAACTTATCTTTTATCACAACTAAGGAAATTATAACCATCTAGTCTTCAACTACATCAAAGACCTCAGAAGAATATAATATTACTTGAGAAATGGGAGAAGGACGCAAAAAACTTTCAGGAGTCTTGTAAGAGTAAACAGAGACAGCTGGCAGCCTAGACAGTCATTCAAAGTTCCTCTGTAAATTTGCGGCATCTGTCTTCAGCCCACAGGCCTAGAGTCTCTTAATCACTTCTCGTTGTGTTCTGTAGAATGTCTGGCAGCTTCCTCTGTGAAGCAGGAACCTGAAGGACTATTTTGCCATGTCTGCTCCTGGCAGCACTAATCCACTTTAGAGAAGATGATGCACACTGAAGAAACTCCACATGGAGTTTACTTTCTTTGTGACAAAAATTATCTACTGGGCAAGAAACTGCCCTTGCTTCAACTGCTGTTTGTATGCTATAGAAATTGAACAAGCAGGACACAAAGGAAAGTGCCTGCTGAAATTTGTCAAGACAAGATGGGTCAGTCTTTCCAAAATTCTGCTTCACAAAATGTCTGACAGGTATTCTAGATCTGCAGGCCAAAGATGGATGTCCCACCATTACAGAGGAACTTGGGTGACTGTTCAGGAACCCAGCTGTTTTTGTTATTTCTTAATTTTGGAAGGTTTTTGCTCTGTGATTCCTGTTTACTCAGATCATTTTATATCCTTTTGGGATCTTTGATGTAGTTGAAGACAAAATAGTTAAAATTATAATTTCCCTTAGTTATAATAGAAAGTAAATTAGGTACAAAACTTTAAACTCACCAAGATAAGATAGATAATTGTGTATTTTCTCAATTTTGTCAAAAAAAAATGGATTAAATAGTGTGACTGTAATTCTTACTTAGTAACTGTTTCTGTTGTATATAATCTCACTATATTAAGGTTAAAACCTTCCTTTTTGATTAGACAAAAAGGGCAAATTGCCATGGAATAATCCTCTTGTACACTGTAAGGATTTGTCACTCTGAATTGGTTTAATAAGATGCTTATTGGCCCGTAGTCAGGCAGGAAGTATAGGTGGAGCAACTAAACTAAGAATAAGGGGAAGGAGAAGGGCAGAGTCAGGACTCACCAGCCAGACACAGAGGGAGCAGGAGATAAATGTGCCATGCCAATAAAGGTACCACCACATGGCAAAGCATAAATAAAAAATATGCGTTAACTAAAGTGCAGGGGTTAGCTAGTAACAAGACTGAGCTATCCAGCAAGCACTTACAATTTATATAAACCTCTTCATGGCAATTTGGGAAGTAGCTACTGTGTATTGGGGAACAGGCAGATGGGACAAAAAAAAATCTGTTTACAAAAATATTCTCTATTTCTCCTACACATTCCATTTAAATGTTTAATATAAGTTAATTAATGTAATATTTGGAATCTTTCAGGATCAAACAGGAAATATACTTTTTAACCTCAAATAGATACTAGTAGAAATAGAAGAATGAACAGAAACACTTTGTTCTTTTCGGAGCAGTATATCATAGTTATATAAAAGGAAAATAGTTATATTGAGTCTTATTACTTTTACTTACATTTACAAATTTTTCTCCAATAAAGAATGAAATTGTTCTACATTTATATATAAATGCCAAAATTTAGGTTTATTGTGGTGATTATCATTTAGGTAAATTTAGAAATGTAAGTCTTGTAACTAAAATTTTTGTGGTAACCCAGTAAAACTTCCCATAAGTTACTGGCTTGCTTTTTTATATGCTGAACAATATTTACCACAAAATAATTTTAATTTTTAGTAAACTATTGTATTGATTTACTTTTTGTCTTTCATTTTGACATTTTATCTAAAAAGCATTCAGTTTAAGTTGACATAGGATGTTTAACTTATGATTTATTTGACATTTTATAGTTTTTGATTTTATAATTAATTGTAGCAATGATATTGAAATGATATTTGGGAGGTTGTGAATTATTTTTCTCTTTCTTTTCACTTTCTGCAAATAACAAGTTGTCCTTATGCTAATGGTTGCAACTATTATTCTATTGTATCACTTCAGTGCTTGTGGTGGTTTTTATTGTTAACACTACAGAATCTCAACTCTCTTGGGATTTGACCTTCTGAGAAACACTGTGGGTGACTACAATGATTGACCTAATTGAGATTTGAAGATCGATCCACTGTGTATGTTATCATTCCATGACTGAGAGCCTAGACTCCATAAATGCAGGAAAGGAAGTGAGCGACAACATGAGTCCATCCCTCTGTGTCTTGATTGTAGGTACAATGTGACAGACTAGCTCCCTCATGCTCTTACCTCTGTAACTCCATTGTCATAGCCTTGAACTATGAAACAAATAAATACTTCTCCCTTAAGTTGCTTACACCAGGAAAAGGAAACTAAGTACCTTTATTAAGATTATTTAGACATATTTATGTAGGCTTATTTCTGGGATTTCTATTTCCTTATTTTGACTCATAGGTCTGTTTTCTAAACTTTCAAGTCATGAGCATCAGTCATCTCTTCAGTATAGAACATTTACTTTTTTTTTGTCCTTCACCAGAATTTTGAGTTTTCACACACACATATGTGTGTGTGTGTGTGTGTGTGTGTGTGTATACACACATATATGTATGTATATATACACGTGTGTGTGTGTGTGTGTGTGTGTGTGTGTGTGTGTGTGTGTAACCAGATTTATAGCTGGGTGTTTAATTTTTTTTCTTTTTTAAATTTTTTTATTCATTTTACATACAAACAACAGATCCCCTTCTCATCCTTCCTCCCACTCCCCTCTACCTTTCCTACATACTTCATCCCCTCCTCCAACAGGGTAAGTTTTCCCATTGGGGGACAGCTAAGCCTGGTACATTCAGTTGAGGCAAGATCAAGCCCTCCCCACTTTATAAGGGGTGAGCATAGTGTCTGACCATAGATAAATGGGATCCAAAAGCCGGCTCATGCACCAGGGATAGATCCTGATCATACTTATAGGGGCCCCTCAGACCCAGCTACACAACTATCTCCTGTATGTAGAGGTTGTAGTCTGGTCCCATTCAGGTTCCACAACTGTTGGTCTAAGGTTAGTGAGTTCCTATGAGCTTGGTTCAGTTGTCTCTGTAGATTTCCCTATCATGATCTTGACACCCCCCACCCCACCCCACACCCCCACTTGCGTATATAATCCCTCTTTTCTCTCTTTGACTGGACTGCCAGAGCTCAGCATGGTGCATGGTTGTAGCTCTCTGCATCTGCTTCCATCAGTTACTGGATGAAGGCTCTATGATGACAGTTAGGTATTCACCAATTTGATTACCAGGGTAGGACAGTTCAGGCATCCTCACCACTGTTGCAAGTAGTCTAATCTACGGTTGTCCTAGTGGATTCCTGGGAATTTCCCTAGCACCAGGTTTCTCCCTTGCCCCATAATGTCTCCCTCTATCAAGATATTTCTTTCATTGCTCTCCCACTCTGTCCCTCCCCCAGCTCAACCATCCCATTCCCTCATGCTCTCATCCCCCATCCCCTACCCTCTATTTTTTTTTTTTGGTATTAATATTTTTTAAAGCTTCAAATTCAAAGTGTTAATTATGACTATGAAATGTTTTTGCTATTTTTATTAAAATGGCGATTTTTATATCTTTCTGTATCATCTTACTTTCAAGAAGTTTGTTTTATCTCCTCTGGATGACACAGTATATAAATAACTCTGTAATCTATGAATACAGTCAGATTTATTCTAAATCTCTGTGTGTTTCATCTTCTCTTTTGCCTTTTTATATCAACTTAGCTTCAATTATTGTGCTTTATAGAGTAGGAAAAGTATCCTGCATTAAATATAATGTTAGCTGTAAGTTAACTATTTTAACTAGTTTCATCTTAAGTTGAATTGACTTTAATTCTCTGTTTGAGAGTATTAAATGATAAGTAACTATCAAATTTTATACAGTACTACATCTATCAGTTTCCATGATCATATGAGTTTTATCATTTATCTAGTGTTGAGATAAATTATAGTGACTGACTTGCATGTATTAAAGTAACCATGCATATCTATAATTAATTATACTTGGTTGTAATATGTGATTTTTTTATATTAGTTAAGGTTAATTGGTTAAAATTCTGCTGGATGTTTTGCATCTAGATCTGTGGATGTATTTTTTTTTGTTTCAGGTTGGTTTGTTTTTTTTTGTTTATTTATTTATTTATTTTTTCATTTTTGAGACAAGGTCTCTCTATGTACTCCTGTCTGTTCTGGAGCTCCCTATGTAGACCAGGTTTGCCTCAAAAACACAGATTTTTCTGCATTTGCCTCCAAAGTGCTGTGATTAAAGGCATGTGCCATCATGCCTGGCCCAGTTTTCTAGATGTGATATTAACTTAATGTGATATTAACTTTAATAGCCTTAAAGAATTAGTTCAGTTTGAAAGTGTTTTCTTTGCTTCTGTTTACTGGAATGATTGAAAACAAACAACATTAACTTTCTAAAAGTTGGGAGAGCTCACGAATGAACTCATCTAAGTATAGAGAGATACTATTGGTTCCCGTGTGTTAGAGTTTGCTCTTCACCACCCATTTCTCTCTGTATGTGTTAGAAGTAGTATTAGTAGCTTGTCCTTCTGCTGTGATACATACCACATCAGGAGCAACTGAAAGGAGAAAGCTTTCCTTTGCTGCATAATGCAAATGAGTGAGAAGAATCTGGTCCAGCTGCATCCACAGTCGGGAAACAGAGCACTGGCTTTTTGTTGTTGTTGTTGTTGTTTGTCTGGCATTTAATTTGAACTTTCCACCTCAGTTAACCTAATGTAGATTTTCAGACACAAACACATCCAGTGATTTGTTCCCTAGGTGACTCTAGATCCTCTGAAGTTGGCAATTAATATTAATCGTTAGAGGGGTAACAGTGTATTGCATTTATATTACCAGAATGCTTTGTGTTATTATTTGATTATCTTTCCTTTGTTCATGGGATTAGTATTTATGACATTCCTTTATACTTGACACCAGTAGTTTTTGTCTTCCCTTGTATTCATAGCTCAGAATTTCATCAGCTGTATTTCAGCATTCATATAGCTGAAAATTATTTTCTTTATTGTTTCCTTCTCCTTGAATTTACTGATTTCACCTTAACTTTTGTTATCCTGATAAAATATAAGATTACTAATTTTAATCATTTCATATTTTATCCTTTCAACATGTATATTTAATGTTGTTAATTTCTCTCTTGCCTTTGCTTTCCCTGTGCCCACTCAATGTTTTGTAAGTTAAATTTTAAATTTCACTAATGCAATAGATCCTGATTCATAATGTACTTAGATTTTTTTTTTTAATTTTAAAACTACTTGAAAATTTTCTAAGTGTCTTTCTGAAGCTAAGGTCAAGTTTCATTATTTTGAAGTTTGGAAATAAACTTCAGATTATATTAGATTTTGAAATATGGTACAGTAAATCTTATCACCTGGAATGTGGTCTACCTTGGAGAGTGTGACATTAAGAATATTGTATATTACTCTACCATTGGAGATACCACCTATTGCAATGTAAAATAAAATGAACATATTAAGGATTCTTATCAGATTAACCAGACTGCATTTTTGGTATGTTCAATTTCTAACAAAGTAGGTTTTGAATTTGCCACAAATAATGGTGAATTTCTGTATTTTTCTTTTAATCTCTATTAGAATTGGGTATTATGTCAGCTATATACAAATTTTTAATTCTGATACCACTTCTTTCTTTTTCTTCTTTCCTTCCCTGTTCTCTCTATCCCCATCCTACCCTTTCTTCCTTCTCATTACTTTCATTTTAGAAGTAAAATTTACAATAATGCTCAGGCTGGTCTTGAACTCCTTGGCATAATGATTCTTCCACCAAGTAGTTTTTGAACAGCTTTTCTGAATCCAAGTAGCCTATTCTTGTTTGCCCATTAATGCTGTGATAAACACCATTACTAGAAGTACCTTGGAGACGAAGAAGTTATTTTATCTATCATACAGCTTACAATTTATCAGGTGAAAACTCAAAATAGGAACTCAAGGCAAGAATAGTAGTATCTGAAAATATGTACAATATTTTTATACATTTGCATAAAAATGCATTATGCTAGTGTGAATATGTTGGAAGACTCTTAGGCTTACTGTAGTAGATTTTTTTACAGTTTAAATGCACTTGTCTTATACTGGTGAATTTTCATATTACATATCACATAAATTAGTTTTCTAAATATATTTCTACCTCAGAAACTTTTGAATTCAAATGGGAGTATTTTTAAGAGCATCATTTATTCAAATTAATAGTTTCTATCATGGTATTTCTACACATGTGTATATCATGCATTGATATGCCCATCTATCCTTCTACGAAGAACACTTCTTTGCATCATTTCTCCACCCAACATGATCCTAGTCCCTTCAAATTCTTGATTTCCTTGATCTCTCACTCACTTGCTGTTTCAAGTCTCTAGTATCCACTATTCTATTAGGTAGTAGTTCATTGTCGAGTTATTGGTCCTTATTAATGAGGAAGAGAATGTGTCTATCTTCCTATTCCTGGTATTTTGTTCTCAGTATATTGTTTTTCTGTTCTATTCATGTTTTTTAATTGACAGGATTCCATTATCATATGTAAGTATAGTATTACAATATAAAAATTACCAGTTTTCCTTGATTATTCATTCACAGAAGGGCATCTGTGTTAGTTCCTAATGTGGGCTATTTTGAACAATGCTTAGTAAACAGGTGGAGTGAAAGTACATTTATGATAAAGATTTTCACTTCAGCTAGGTGTGGTTGCTCCCACATGTAAACCCAGTAGAGGCAGGAGAATTGCTCAAAGTTGAAGGCCAGCCTGTGCTATAGTGTGAGACTCTATCTCAAAACAATAAAACAAACAAAGATAAAGAATTGTTGCTCCAGTATGTATACATTGGTGGAGTCACTAGATCACTGGCAGCTCTATTTAGTTCAAATTTTTCTTGTTTGTTTGTTTTGATATTTAGAGTCTCAGTATTGACTTCCATAATGTATATATTGATTTATATTAAACCAATATTATAGAATATCCATTTTTCTCCAATATCATTACCTTTTACTATTTAGTACATTTTAATGATAGCCATTCTATCAAAAATAAACTAATAACTCTTAACTCTTTGAGGCTATGAGTAGAATTTATGAGGTTTAAGAAGCAATATTAAACATGATTTTAAGTGTATGTTAGATTTTGTTTCCCTACTTTTTAAAGAAATGTAAGAGTTAGGATATTTAGTATTTTATGAAGATTTATATGTACACACACACACACACACACACACACACACACACACACACACACACATATATATATGTATATATTCCAGACAAAATGGCTAACATTTTTCTTTTATAATCTAGAATATAATTACATTATTTGCTTTTCATTCTCCTTCCTCCTAAAACCATGCTTCCTTTAATCACTGTTGTTATATGTATTTTTTTTCAATTATGTGTGCTGCAGAGGGGTAATGTGTATGAAAGTGGAGGCTAGAAGAGGGAATCCAATCACCCGGAGATTGAATTACATACATTTTTAAGATCCCTGTGGATTTGGGCTCTGAACTCAAATACTTGGCAATTTGAACAGAAGAGAAAGTGGGAAGTAACTTTGAACACATTGGTACAGGAGACCATTTCCTGAATATAACACCAGTAGCACAGACACAGAGAGCAGCAATTAATAAATGGGACCTCCTGAAACTGAAAAGCTTCTGTAAGGCAAAAGACATAGTCAATAATACAAAAGGTATTGTGGCTAGGTTAGTGTCCAGGTTTCTCTTTCAGTAGCCTACAGAGTACCTTCCCACACCAAAGAGACTAGACCACAGGGGTGAAGACTCCATGAAGCCACTAGCTTGATTTCTCTGTGTTCAATGAGCTATGCAGGTGTTGTTCCTTCAGCAATAGATCCCACTCTCAGTTTGTGGAAAGCAACATTTTGTCCTAGCATCAGCCTGATTTTTTTGGGGGAGGGCAGTGATTTACAGAGGACCACTTTCCCCAGGTAACAACTCAACAGAAGACAACCTAGTCTTGCCACTGGGAGCTTTAACAGCATATAAGAGATGTCCAATTCAGACTCCATATCCCCCATTCTTAGAGTTCTCACTGGGATCACCCTAATAGATAATAGGAAGTTTTCACCGCATTAAGTTTCTATGCCACCTCCCAAGTAATCTCATAATTCCAGCTGTTTATGCCTACACTGTCTCCTACATCCCTTACACCATCTGATCCCTTTCACTCCTGCTCTCCCCCACACCGTCTACCCACAAAATCTATTTTATTTCCCCTTCCCTGAAAGAGCCATCCATCCCCCCCTAGAGCCCTCATCTTTATTTAAACTCTGGATTGTAATCTGACTATCATTTACTTATTGGCTATTATCTACTTTTAAGTGAATACATACCATGTTTGGATTTCTGTGTCTGGGTTACCTAACTCACAATGATATATTCTAGTTTCATCCATTTGCCTGCAAATACCATGATGACTTTTTTCTTTTTAAAAGCTGAGTAATACTACATTGTATATATCTACCACACTTTCTTTTTTTTTTTCTTCTTCATTCTTTGGTTGAGGGACATATAAGTTATTTTCAGTTTCTGGTTATTATGAGTAAAGCCACAAAGTACATAGTTGAGCAAGTATCCTTGTGTCCTTGTGGTAGGATGGAGTGTTCTTTTTTATATACCAATAACTGGGTCTTGACAGAGGTTAATTCCCAATTTTCTGAGGAACCATCATATTGATTTCCATAATTCTTAGCTCATTTCTCATTAAATATTTGATCTTATACTGCAGTTGGCTTTTGTTTGCTGTTTGTCTCATTTTTGTGTATTCTCAATGTCAATATCTTGTCAGATATCTTCTCTCTGAAAGCTGTATCTTGTCTTTGTTGTGTTAGAGCTTCTTGGTTTCTTATCTTTGTTGTGTTTAAGCTTCTGTTTCCCACATTTGTGAGCTCCTATGCTAAAATTAGTCTTGGCTGTATAAGTGTTTTAAAGAGATTCTTCTGTACTTTCTTAACTGTAACATATTGATCATGGAAATTATAGAGAAAACAAAGTATGGAAAGATAATTGATATCTGTGCAATGAAAAGAATACTCAAAGCCATCAACAAATTCTGTGATTTCTCATAAAATTTCCATTAATAGAAAAACAACCCTAAAGGTCATATGACTCCTGAAAAACCCATGGTAGATAAAGTAATAAATTAAGCATTCATTAAAATAAAATGAGCAATAAAACTGAAGAGGTAGATTAGCAGTATGCATTGAACATTGACTTTAAAACATGTTGTAAAGATATAGATAAAAAACAACAGAGTGCTGAAATAGATCAAGCAGGGGACCAAAGGGAGAGAAAGGGGCACTAAGATATTATTGGTATATATAGAGCCAATTTCCTTTCCACAGATGCCAAGATCATGCTGTGTAGAAAAAATGTCTTGGATAGCTGGGTCCACATGAATACAGATAGTGTATAATATAATAAACTTTTAGGAAACCAGTGAAAGTAGGTACATAGAAAGGAGAAAAGATGTGAGGTTTGGAGGATAAAGTATTAAAGGTAAATATAATAAATTTTAAATACTAAAATATTTTAAAATTGTTTTCATTGATGTCTTAGATTATTGATCTAAATTTTCTATTCTATTTCTGTTTAACAACTATTTGAGAAATATTCATGTCTGGGATTGTTTTCATATCTTGAAGTGTAGCAACATGTCTCCTTAAGATCTACCTTGCTTTGAGATCACTTGGGAGTATTGGAGAAATTGCTAATTTTAAGTGTAATACAGGTAAAGAATTAAACAACAACAAAAAAATGAGTATATGACTCTTTGCCTAATCAAATGAGTTCCTCCTAAAGTCTGATGTTTATGTTGGTCATTTTCTACTCTATGTATTACTACAGTGCTGTAAGTGTAATTCTTATAAGTCGCATATAAAACACATCAATTTATTATATATTCTCAAGTGGCATGATATAAAAGTACATTATAAATGCTTTCAAATTCCCCAATGTTTTTCCCCACTATACAATTGGAGAAAGTTTAAAACTTAAATGAAAATCTATTATTTGTTCAGTGATATCCATTATCCAGCCTTGTACGATGACCTTATCCTTTCTCTGGCATGCCAACATTCTAGAGGAGACACTCTCACTTCTAATACTCAATAGATCACTCTTCCCCTCCCAGATGCATGTCTGTTATGAATTTTAACCTATTGTTTGTTTTGTTTCTCCCAAAGTTTGTTTTTCCCCAAATATAGCCTATTTGAGATGCAGAGTTTCACACATTTTTTTCAAACTCTATTTTTGAATGTATAAAATCCATTTATTTGTTTTAGTTATATTTTCAATGTATATTTTGAAATTAGGCCAAGCTAATGTGGGAAAAATTAAATTTAAAACTTTATGATACTTGACTTAAAAAGAATTTCTTTTGAAAATGTTTGTTGAGTTTCTGCATATCATTTAACTATTTGAATAACTGTATAGTCTCAGAATAAACAGTGCAATCTATACTTTTTCAAGGCATCTATAGCTATAACTTAAATGATTTAAAAAGGGTTCTCACTCTAGTTTCTAAAGCTGGGTAAATTTTGGTCAAATCATTTAGCTCTTACATCCATTACATTTCCTCTGGTGTAACTAAGAGAAAATTTTATTTTCAGGATAGCTTAAATAACCCCTACCAACTAAAGCAGGGAAGAAGTAAAATAAAACTCAGCAAATTTTTGATACTACACCATCTTTAATGAAAAACTAAAATTATTAAAGAGAAATATTGGCAGTGTCTTTAAAGGAAACACTCTTTAAAATATAAAGTTGAAGTTGGGGTTTTAGCTCAAAGGTAGAGCGCTTGCCTAGCAAGCACAAGGCCCTGGATTCGGACCTCAGCTCTGGAAAAACAAAACAAAATGAAACAAAACAAAACACCTAAAATATAAAATGTACTTTTTCAATTTTTTTTATAAAATTATATTTTAATATTAGGTTACTTTTATCCATTTATATTTTAATTTAAATGAGCAAATGTCCATCTTTGAAGGTAGTACTATGAAGTCATTCTGTTATCTTTATATTTCTTAAAAATACACCATTTGAAGGAAAAGTCATTCTAATCTTCTCATTAATAATCAGGTTCATTTTAAAATTTCATACTGATTTATGGAAAACAACTTTTAGCTTTTCTGAAATATAGTCTGTAAATGTCAAAGAATTCTCAATATTATGTTACTTTCATATTGAAGTCACATTTTCCAAGAAATATTTATGTTTATTTAGAGATTTTTTATTTCAGGTTTTTAAATATCCAGGCTCTAATATAAATTATAAGATACAAATAACATGATACTTTATTTGACAACAAAGCTTGTTTATAGCTTTCTAAACCAATTTCAGATAATGCTACCATTTGTACTAGGATACTCAGAGGAAATATATTATGTACAATGTCCTATTTAAACACACATACTCATGTACACACATATTCTGCCTCCAAGTAGTATTAATAAGTCCAATATTATATTATATGTTTATTTTCCTTAGATACACTACTGTAGGTTTTCCTATTTGACACTGTCCACAAATTCTCTGAAAACATGCCTCTTTCATTTATCTTTGGAAATGCGTGCATTTTAATATAATGAGGATTTTTTTTTCTTTTTTAATACTACTTGATCGTTTCAAATTCTAGGGAGAGTCACTACTTTTTTTTTTTTTTTTTTTTTGGTTCTTCGAGCAGGGTTTCTCTGTGTAGCTTTGCGCCTTTCCTGGAACTCACTTGGTAGCCCAGGCTGGCCTCGAACTCACAGAGATCCGCCTGGCTCTGCCTCCCGAGTGCTGGGATTAAAGGCGTGCGCCACCACCGCCCGGCATTAGTCACTACTTTTTATGTGGAAATGGTTATTCCTGCAATGTAGCATTGTTTTTAAATGGTCTACTTTTGGAAGAAGCAGTTCAATAATAAGAGCTACGACTCTTTCCTCATAATAGAATAAATGCCACTGAGTTAATTTTTAGACTATGATACATTTACATTGAGGGATACAGTCAGTCTTTACAATTGAATTACCCTTATCTTAGAAAGTATAAGTACTCTCTTTCACCAGTTGGAATGAAAGCTTAGGTTTCTAAAGGAAAAGATCTGCATGAAGATGAATAAAAGCCATTGTATGAACAGGCAAGCTGGAGACTAATAGCCTAAAGACATCAGCAATGCTGTTTGAGTTTCTTTATGTCTTTTAATAAAAAACCCGGAGCCAGATATTGTTATAAATGCTGAAAGATCAGAGAGAAAAAGGAATGAGCCACTGCATGTATTACCTCAGAATTCCTCAGCCTGAACAGCCTCAGCAGATGATAGACCTCTAGTCAAAAGAGCTTCTTTAGCTGAAAATGCTCCAGCCGAAAAAGCCTTTAGTTCCTGTTTCCTCATGCCTTATATACCTTTCTCTGCCTTGCCATACTGCTTCCTGGAATTAAAGACATGGGTCCTTCCCAAGCAAAGGCATGAGATCTCAAGTGCTGGGATTAAAAGTGTGTGCCACCACTGTCTGGCTCTGTTTCTCTCTTAGACTGATCCAATCTCATGCAGTCCAGGGAGGCTTTGAACTCAGAGATCCAGATGGATCTCTACCTCCTTAGTGCTAAGATTAAAGGTGTGTGCCACCACTGTCTGATCTCTATGTTTAATCTAGTGATACCTCTGATCTTCAGGGACATTTTACTAGGGTACACAATATATCACCATATTTCCCCTTTTTGTTTAAAATAATAAAAGAAGGTTATAACTAATACAAGAAAAACTAAATGCAACAAGTACAATAAGTATATGCAATATATACAGTCAAGAATTACGTTAACAATGTCCAGTCCATTAACACTTGACTAAGTCTGAGAAAATACTGTATTGTTTATCCCATTTCAGTGAATCAAAAGTGCTGTACCTAATTCACTTTCTATCCTAACTTGTACTATCAACCCAAAGCTATCGTTTGATGTCTTACATACTTTTTTACTTTACAGCTCTTTAGTGAGTTTCTTTTTTGAACTTGCTAACAAGGAAAATTATAACTAATTTTCAACTCCATCATAGACCTGAGAAGGAAATAAAATACCTAATTAAACAGAATATACAGGCAAATGACTTCGAAAAAATGTGAGAAATGACAGAAAGAGCTGGCTGCCTATACATTGGGGCATCCATCTTTGGCCTACAGGCTCAGCATATATGACAGACTTCTCTGTGAAGCATGATTTTCTGAAGGACTGTCCTACTTTGTCTTGCCAAATTTCAACAGTCCTTTCTTTTATGTCCTGCTTGTCCATTTGGACAGCATACTGTCAGCATTCATGGCAAGGGGACTTTCTTGCCTGGTGGCTAACTTTTGCCACAAGGAATGTAAACTCTATAAGGAGTTTATTCAATGCCCATCATCTTCTCTGAAGTAGATTAATGCTGCCAGGAGCAGACATGTCTCATTGTCATAAAAAAATAATCTATGTTATTAAAATATCTTAAATGCCATATTCTGTAGGTTTCTGAAGTTTTGAAGATGATCGATCTAAAACATATCTTTGTTTGACATTGACAACATACCTAACCTGACTACAAGTTTGATTGTAATAGGTGACTAACTACTAACCTGCATTTCTTTACGTACTAATTAGTTGGTAGTAATAACTTTCAAGTACTAGAGATTTGTATTACATTGTTAAATGAACTATATAGGTACAATATCTTGAACAAGATTAGAAATGCATTATAGTATTTTTAATAAAATCATTCTCAAATTTGTATCAATATACATAATTTGTATACAATATACAGAATTCCAATCCAATGTAAAATATTTAAAATTAGTAGTTGCTTTTTAAAAGTTGATTTAATAATCTACCTTTTATTCTTATCATATCCATATCATTCCTTTTTTTCTTTTCAGAGTAGATTCAATACTTTTTTTATCATATCTATAGACTCTTTTTTTTCCAGAATAGATTCATTAATCTACCCCTTCATCCTATCATTTCTATATTTTTAGAGTAGATTCAATAATTTACCTTTTACCTTATCATTTCTATATAATGCATTTCTATATCATAACTCCCTGTCTTCTTTCAGAAAGAGATTGACGATGACTAGTAACGATTTTTAATAATCCCTAAACAAAGACAAACATCCATAATCCATCTTTTGGGAATGTGAGCATAGTTTTCTAGGCTACTTCCTGCTGATTGGGGGTACTGGTAGTCTTATAATGACACAAAGAAAATTTAGGATTATGGTCAAGTCCTGACTGGAGTAGTCTGTGAGGCTGTATCATCTCAGCTAGCTGTCTCAATACTGTCCTGAGCAGTTTGTTGTCCAAAGCCGATCTTTGGGTAGTGTTTTTCAGCTTGGTGACATTATCATAGTCCATGTGGAGTCATTGTTGTGGGATTGCATCATCTTTTCCAAGACTTCAAAAGTCGCTATTAGGTATAGCCATGGTTCACTGCAGAAAATCTTTTTATTTATTTATTTATTTATTTTTTGTGGGACATTTTTTTCTGGATTACTTGTCCTTTTTCATCAGATGTCTCATTCACCCAGTGGTCTTCAGACTCCTTAACCTTCATTCTCCCAAAAGACAAAAAGAAAACCCTTCCCCAGCCCTAACTTTGGGGAGGTTCCCTTTTAGCAAGTTATATCTGATCAAATGAAAAGCTTTTGTTAGTCATGTAAGTTAATTTAAATTGAATGGTCATGCTGGTTGATGAACTATCACCTCTTCTAATTAAGAGGTCTCTCTTGTTCAAATCAAACCTTTATAAATTTTGATGGTATCCATAGCTTTTCTTCTCCTGTAGAAACAAAGCAAAACCTTGTCACCAACCTGATACATATCTTGGTTTCCATTCTGAGGTCAGCATATTTTTAAAGTATACAGGCTGATTTAATTCTGTAGTTTTTTTTCTTTTTTTCTATTATCCAATGTCTCTCCAAAGCTGTTATTCATTTCTCATTAGCATTGAGAAAATTCAAAGTTAATAAAGCATTACATTATCTATTTCTGGGGGTGGTTTTTGTTACTCCTTTCTGCTTATTGAACATATTCTTTAGAGTTCAATTTGATCTTTCTATGACTGCTTGGCCTGTAGGATTGTGTGGTATACCTGTAATATGCTTTATAGTAATAAGCAAAAAACTGTTTCATTTTACCAAAGACACATACATGCTGAAGCTTTGTGAAGAAAAGGGACAAATTTCATACTTAAAAAAAAAAAAAAAAGAATTTCTCTAGTAATGTCTAGTAATGTCACCATCTCCTATAAAGAAGCCAGGGAATCCCAGAGGTAGAAAATTAGTTTCAGGGGATCTCTGAGGCACTTTAAAGCCTTTAAAAAAAATCACAGTAATAGTAAATCAGCTATTGCTCTTCAGAGGCTTAAGGAACAGCTAACACAACAGGACCAGGTCCAGAGTTCTGCCCTGATCTCGGGCTCTGGAGCTGCTAGGCCCTCTTTAAATCTTAGACGAATCTCAAAATAGCTTTAAAAAGACACAATTTAACACAGACAGAGTGGGATTTTTGTTTAGTTGTAGCATGTACATTTGGTCCACAATGGTTAGCCGCTGTCTTCATTTTCAGCTCTGATCATATTAAGACAATATACAAATAAATCCAGCAAGGGGAAGATCACCCACACTGAATAATACCTTAAGGAGCCTCTGAGTTCTCTTGAACCATTTCATTTGGAGCTTAGTCTCATGTAGAAAGAAGGGCATTGCAAAGCTTTGTTCTCTAAGATGCTAAACAATGGCATCAAATGGACAAATAGTTATCAAGGTATGTACAAGATCTGACCCCAAAGGAACCAGGACACACACAGGTACTTCAGAGGTATACTTTTTATTTGGGTAAAATTTGAGACTAAAGAAACTATCACCTGAGATAAATGTTAGAATAGATGAAACTAAGTCCAATTTTTGGTGAGGGTTTTTTGTTTGTTTGTTTGTTTTTGTTTAAAGCATCCTCACCATCACCTTCAGCTTCAGCTTCAGCTGTCAATCATCTCTGAGAGCTCAAGCAGAAGGACGTCTTCATCTCTCCCAGGATCCAAGTCGATCTCAGCTTCTAATTTGCCTCCTGAAATTTCCCACATTAGTTTCTCAAAATTTTCTTCCATGGAGAGTGGAGGCTTTCCTGTTAAGGCAGAGCTCAGTTGGCGAGGTTTGGATACCACCTGGGATGAGGACGGACCAGATCCTTCTGGGAGCAAGGGTTCTGAAGAAGACTGGGTTGAAGGCAGCCCAAAACTGTACTTAGGGTTTTCTGTCATCCCTGGCGATGGACTTATTCTCAGAGAGAAGTGGGACCACAGCCACAGTTGCTTTGTTGGTGGGGCTTTCCTGCAGGACACTGCCGGCACTGAGTGGCTTCACAGCTCCAATGACAACAGGGTGCACCTCCACTGCCTTGCATTCTGGAGCCAGTTTGGGAGATGAAACAACCTTGACCACACCTGGTTTCACATTTA